>NC_056748.1:5138956-5248412 GCF_019279795.1 Protopterus annectens | reverse complement strand
CACTTGCGAACTGCTTCTGCTTTGGGCACCGCGCGGCAAGAAAGACTGAAGAAAATGGCGTTGGATGACTCTTATATACCCCTGACACACTGACGTCAGGGAAGAAGCGACAGCAACCGACGCCAGACCAAGACTTTGGAACTCTGTCCGACTGCGGGACCGCCTGACGGCAGGATAACCCAAGTGTGATGACTGCAACAGGGTAACACGATGAACATCACCCCATTGTTTAGGTCTGTAGGATCCTTGGGGCTGAGATCTGCCTTTTGGGCGTCTGGATCTGCCTCTTTGTAGCCTGTCTGAGACCCGAAAGGACCAATTTTTTGAAGGCCAGTTTCTACTAAACCTAGGTGGCTGAACCTGTAAGAAATCCTTTACTGTCTGTATAGATTTTGCTTTATCCTCCATTTTCCTTAACACCAAGGTATCATGCTGTAGTGGAGCATCCAATAATTTTACTTTAACATGTTCAGGTAAACTTTGTTCTTTCAACCAAGCATGCCTTCGAATTACAGAGCCTGTAACTGCAGCTCTGCAAGAAGCCTCTAATGAATCAAAACCACATTGCAAAGTATGCTTTCCCACTTGTTCAGCTGCATGCAATAATTCCTGCATTTCATTATTGTCAGGATTTTCTGAGTTTGTAAGCATTTTCTGTTTTAACAAAGACATAAGGTATTGTTGGTATTTAAGCATGTGAAACTGGCAGTTTAAAGCCCTTACAGCTAAAGTAGCAGAAGTGTAGACTTTTTTCCCCCATCTATCCAGTGCTCTGGAATCCCTATCAGAGGGGACAGGATTTTTTGCAGTGGAAGCCTTAACCCCTTTGGGACCCTAAGAAATTGTTTCTGGGTCAGCAGCAGGGTTTTTATAAAGAAATTTATGAGAGTCAGTGACCCTGTAATAGCTGTCTGGCTTGACTGGTGCAGGGGGTAAAGAATCAGGAGACGGACTGGATTCAGAGAAATCATCATCAACAATATCAAGCACAGGGGGGATAGCTAGGGGCCTGTGCTGAGGCAGTAAAAGAAAATCTCTGAGCCTTTTCTTGGATTCTGATTAATCCTGGCTCTCCCAGCGGAAATGTTCCCTCATGGTGTGCAGAGTTTCCCCAAAAGAATAATCCTCAGGTGGAGAAGGTATAGATTCTTCAGCATCAGAGTCCTCACAGGGAGGGAGAGAATAACCCTGATCTGAAGAGGAATCAGAGGAAATAGAAACCTGGTCAGAGGAATCAATCAGTGTCTTGCCTAGGCCTTTTTTCAGGAGGGGGATGGGATCCCCTGATCAAAGTAATTAAGTTTTCGGCCATTTTAAGCATCTGTTTCTTTGGCATAGATGACTGTCCAGGAGAATGCTGTACTTGTTTCCTTGTCTTTACTGGTGTATTTGACTGTACCTTGGCTGTTGCAGAGGACTTAATAGTAAGCTGTGAAGGTCTGAAAACACCCTTAGAAGCCGATGCCTGCTCAGCAGCTCCAGACCCATCTGAGGCAATAATTTCCATAGGCCCAACACCTTGAGTATCCAGAGGCCTAGTTGTCTCCACGTGGGAGTCGGATAAGGCCTGTGGCTCTGAGGTAGCGGGTGTCAGGGACTGCGAAAGCGCCTCACTGAGAACCGGCGACTGGGCTAGAAGAGGCTTCGTCATCGGTTTTGGACATCGGATTCCTGTCCTTTTCCTTATCTTTGCGCTTTTTATGAATTCCGGTCGTCGGCAGTCAGACGGCATTATATAGTTAAACCTTCGGCCAAAATAATGTAAGGCAAAATCAAACAGATGTTTAATAGTGCGTTTGTTGAATCTAGCACAAAACCGACAACTAGTAACGTCGTGGTCAGGGCCTAGGCAAGGAATACAGTAAGAGTGAAAATCCTTATGAGGTATTTGCTTCCCACAAGAAATACAGTTGTTAACTTTTACTGACATCGGTTCTGGAGCAAGAAAAAGTTTCCCCAACAGGATACTTAGCTTTATTGAAGACTTAAGTTCTGAAACTCTAATCCAAAAATCTCAGGAGTCGGCCGACCGGCACTTGCGAACTGCTTTTGCTTCGGGCACTGCCCAGCAAGAAAGACTGAAGAAAATGGCGTCGGTTGCATCTTTTATACCCCTGGCGCACTGACGTCAGGGAAGAGGTGACATCAACCGACGCCGGACCAAGACTTTGGAACTCAGGCTGACTGCGGGTAGCCTGCCAGCAGGATAACCTAAGTGTAATGACTGCAACAGTGAAACACGATGAACATTTTGGCTGTTCTGCTGAGACAGTAAGGAAGGTGCATGAGGCAGGTGCCATGGTGAAATTTGTGACAGACTGCGTAGGAGTGGGTACCAGTGTTGGCGAGGCCAGTCTGGAGCAATCAAAATCATTTCTGGACTGTCCTGTTTAACTTTTAGTAGAACTTTGGAGAGCAGAGGCAGAGAGGGAAAGGTATAGACTGAAAGGTTTTCCCAGCTGAAGGACAGAGCATCCACTTTCCAGGCTTTTTTGTGAGGAGTTCTTGTGCAAAATTTGTCCAACTGGTAGTTCTGGGGTGAGGCAAAAAGATCCATGTCTGGGCTCCCCCATTTGCGTGTCAACATGTTGAAAATCAGTGGTTCCAGTTTCCATTTGTGTGGGTCCATGAGATTTCTGCTTAGTTCGTCTGCCAAAATATTCAGCTTTCCTGGCAGGAATTGAGCTTGTAATTGTACTTGATAGGTCAAGGCCATGTTCCACAATGCCATGGCTAGTCTGCAGAGGGGGTAGGAATGTGTACCCCCCCCTGCTTGTTTATGTACCACATAACTGTGGTGTTGTCCGTTTTTACCATTAGTTGTCCTGGATGGAGGTAGTCCTTGAAGGCTGTTAGTGCATTCTGTACAGCTAGCATTTCTTTTTGATTGATATGAAGGTGCATTTGATTTGGGCTCCATTTGCCCTGAATGCGCTTCCCTGCCAGATGAGCCCCCCAAGCATAGTCTGATTCATCTGTAGTTAGGGTTTGGGCAGCAGGGGGTGGTGTGAATGGCAGTCCCTTGTTTTGGTGGCAGGCCTCTGCCCACCATAGGAACTCTAGTTGCAGGCAAGTTATGATAGGAATCACTGTTTCCAGGCTGTGACAATATTGACTCCATAAACTTTTTAAGTACCACTGAAGTTTTCTCATATGCAGTCTTGCATATTGAATTAGAAGAATGCAGGAGGCCATGAACCCCAAGGCTTGCAGTACTTGTCTTGCAGATAGCAGGGTTTTTGTGGCCACCTGTCTGAAGTAAGTTACCAAATGAATTTGCTTTTCTGGCATAAGGAAAGCCATCTGGGCAGTTGTATTCAAGCTTGCACCCAGGAATGTAATTTTTTTGAGGGGGTACCAGTTGTGATTTATTTTCGTTTATGGTGTACCCTAGAAAAGCTAGAACCCTTTTTACAAACGCCAGATGTTCTAGAAGAATGGCCTTGTTTTCTGCCTGAATTAGACAATCGTCCAGGTATGGATATATTTGAATATTTCTTTGCCTGCAAAATGCAATTACAGGAGCCAGGCACTTTGTAAAGACTCTGGGTGCAGTAGATAAGCCAAAGAGCAGTGCAGAGAAGTGAGAATACAAAAAGCCTGCTTTGAAGCGGGGGAATCTTCTGCAAGTGTCCCTGATTGGGATATGCAGGTATGCCTCTTTTAGATCTAGAGTTGCCAACCAGGCATCTTTGCCTAGCATAGGAAGTAACTGGTGAAGTCAACATCTTGAATTTTGGAATGTCCAGGAAAGTGTTTAAGAGTAGACAAGTCCAGAATTGGACGCCATGATTTGTCTTTTCTGGATACCAGGAAAAATCTGGAAGAGAAACCTTGTCCCTTTCCCCTTCTGGTACTAGTTGAATAGCCCCCATGTTTAAAAGAGAAAGTACTTGTTTCTGAGCCTCTGCCCACTGATTTGGGGACAGGTCTGGCCATCCACTTGGAGTTGGCAAAGTACAGTTGTGTACACTTACCATAAATGTAGAAGTTAGAGTGTATTCACTGTTGCAGTCATTACATTTGGGTAATCCTGCTGGCAGGTTGCCCTCAGCAGGCCTGAATTTGAAAGTCTTGGAGCCTGCGTCGGCTGCTGTCGCCCCTTCCCTGACGTCAGGTCGTCAGGGTTATAAAAGAAGCAGCTGACGCTACTTTCTTCAGTTTTTCTTGCCCCAGATGTCAGGTGCCCCCAAAAAGGGAAGCCAAATTTTATATATTTATTCAGAAATACACCAACATAAATTTTACCTTCATCTATAAGCAAATACACCACATAGGTAGTATAAATCAGAGAAGGAAAGATCAGATCCAAAGGAGAAAAGGGGGAAGGTGGGTGGGTAACCTGGACTGCAACAGTGAATACACTCGAACATCTACATTTATGGTAAGTGTACACAACGGTACTATGTTCTTCGTGTTTCACTGTTGCAGTCACTACATTTGGGTAGAGTCCCAAAGCTATGGTTGGGAGGCTGGAACTAGACAGCAGTAGGACAGGCTATGAGGCCCTGCAGAACTGCAGTGGCAAAGCCTGCCCTGGATTTAGAGTAGAGTGGCAGATGATAATGCTTTGTAAAGGTGTGCACTGAACTCCAAGTGGCCACCTCTAAAATGTCTGTGGTTAGAACTCCCTTGAGAAAGGCTGCTGAGGTGGCTGTAGCTCTGGTGGAATGAGGCCTAATGCCCTTAGGCACTGGTTTGCCATGGTGTAAGTAGCAGAAATGAATGCAGTGGCCTAACCACTTAGATATAGTCTGCTTTGAGATAGGCTTTCCTTGTGATCCTGCAGCATATGCCACCAGTAACTGCTGTGTCTTTCTGAAAGCTTTGGTTCTATCCAAGTAGAATCTAAGCTGTGTACGTCCAAAGAATGCAGAATTCTCTCCCCCTTGTTCTGTGGATTTGGGTAAAAGGTTGGCAGATGTATGGCTTGGTTAAGAACCACACTGGACACTACTTTAGTCATAAATGTTGGGTTTGTCCTCAGGGAGACCCTGTCTGGATGAAAAATTATGAAAGGTTCCACAGCCATGAGTGCCTGTAGCTCTGAGACTTGTCTTGCAGAAGTAATTGCTAAGAGCAGAGCTGTTTTCCAAGAAAAAAACTTCATATCAGCAGTAGCAGCTGACTCAAAAGGAGGCAGGGTGAGCTTTTCCAAGACATAGTTGAGGTCCCATGCAGGTACTGGTAGTCTTCTTGGGGGCCTTAAATTTTTCGCTCCTCTTGAGGTACTACCTTAATAAAGGGTGAGAAAAAAGTGGTGGCTCTGTATTGTAATGAGCCGAAATGGCAAGAGGCATAAATTTCTGTTGATGAAAAAGATAGGCCCTTGTCAAGCATCTCAGTTAAAGTATTGCAAAATCTGAGATATATTTGGTACCGCTGTAACAGTTCCTTGTGCCTGGTTCCAGGCACAGAATCTCTTTCATTTTCCAGCATAAGACTTTCTAGTACTATGCCTTCTGGCATCCAGAATGACATCCATCACAGCTTTACTGAGAGGTGTTTTTTGTGGGGCTACATTATTCGCCATGCTGCCAAGTTTAATGTCCTGAATTGGCTGTGCATGATCTGATTGTCTTGCTGAGACAGTAGTCGAGGTATTTGAGGTAAGGTCCAAGCTGGGTATGGAGATAAGTTTCTTAGTATTGGATACCAGTACTGGGGCAATCAGTATCACACCTTTGGCTTCTCCTGTCTGACCTTAAGGAGCAGCTTGGGGAGGAGAGGCAGTGGCGAAAAAGCATATATGGATAGGTTTTTCCAGCTGAAAGATAGGGCATCCACTTTCCATGCTTGTCTGTGATAAGTCCTTGTGCAGAATCTTTTTAGTTGGTAATTGAGAGGGGAGGCAAATAGATTTATGTCCGGGCATCCCCATTTCCTTGTTATCATGCTGAAGACTTGTGGATCCAGCTTCCACTCGTGGGGATCCATGAGGTTTCTGCGTAGTTCGTCTGCCAGAGTATTTTCCTTTCCTGGCAGGAATTGTGCCTGCAGATGTACTTGGTAAGTCAAAGCTGTGTCCCACAAGGTCATGGCTAGTCTGCAAAGGGGGTAAGAACGAGTGCCCCCCTGCTTGTTTATATACCACATGACTGTGGTGTTGTCTGTCTTTATCAGTAGTTGTCCCGGATGAAGTAGGTCCTTGAAGGCTGTCAGGGCATTTTGAACAGCTAACATCTCTTTTTGATAGATATGTAGATGCATTTGGTTTGAGGACCATGTGCCCTGAATGCATCTTCCTGCCATGTGGGCTCCCCAGGCATGGTCTGATGCATCCGTTGTTAGTGTCTGCCTGGCTGGAGGTAATATGAATGGCTGTCCCTTGTTCTGGTGACAAGCCTTTGCCCACAATCAAAACTCCCGTTGCAGGCAGGGTATGAGAGAAATGACCGTTTCCAGGCTGTGGCAATGTTGAGTCCAAACACTTTTTAGGTACCAATGAAGTTTCCTCATATAGTCTTGCATATGGAATTAGTAGAATGCAGGATGCCATGAAGTCCAAAGCCTGCAGAATTTTTCTTGCAGATAACTGGGCCTTTGTTGCCAAAATTTTGAAATAGGTATTCAGTTGCCTTTGTTTGTCTGGCGTGAGATAAGCCATCTGGGCAGTTGTATTCAAGCTTGCACCCAGGAATATCATCTCTTGTGAGGGTACTAGTTTTGATTTCTTTTTGTTGACTGTGTACCCTAGGCATGTTAGAAGTCTTTTCACAAACACCAGATGTTGAAGTATGTCCTTGTTCTCTGCTTGAATGAGACGGTCGTCCAAGTAAGGATATATTTGTATTCCTCTTTGTCTGCAGAATGCAATTACTGGTGCCAGGCACTTTGTAAAGACCCTGGGCGCAGTAGATAAGCCAAAGGGCAGTGCAGAGAATTGGTAATGAATTAAACCAGCCTTGAATCTTGGGTATCTTCTGCATGATTGTCTGTTTGGTACATGCAGGTATGCCTTTTTTAGGTCTAAAGTCACAAGCCAAGTATTCTTGCCCAACATGGGCAGAAGCTGCTGCAAAGTCAACATTTTCAATTTTGGAATATCCAGGAAAGTGTTCAAAATAGATAGGTCTAGTATCGGCCTCCAGACCTTGTCCTTTCTGGGTATCAAGAACTGTTGTGAGTAAAATCCTTGTCCCTGCTCTTGCTCTGGTACTTGTTGAATGGCTCCCATGTCCATGAGGGATGAAACTTGTTTTTGTGCCTCTGTCCATTGATTTTTTGGCAGATCTGGCCAGCCGTTTGCCTTTGGTAGAGTATGGAAGTGGAACTTGTAGCCTTGTGACACTATGTTTAGAACCCACTTGTCCTGGGTTATGATGTGCCAATTTTGAGCAAAAAGTGCTAATTTTCCCCCTAAGGGTGCTGCCAGAAGATAAGTGCTTGGTGCCGGCAGGGGGAAGTCATTGGGACTGTTTTCTGTATGTTTGTGATCTATCTTCTCCAGCTTTGGAGGTAGAAGCACCCCACTGCTTGTGCCTATAAGGACCTTGCGTCTGGGATCTGCCCCTAGGGTGTCTGGGTCTGCCGCTTTGAGGTCTGTCTGACAAAGGAAAGGACCAATTTTTTGTAGGCCAGTGTCTACTAAACCTAGGTGGCTGTACCTGTAAAAAAATCTTTGACAGTTTGCATAGATTTAGCTTTGTCCTCCATTTTCTTTAACACCTCTTCTGCCTTAACACCAAACAAAGCATCATGCTGTACAGGTGCATCTAGTAATTTAACTTTAACATGATCAGGCAGATTTTGTTCCTTTAACCAAGCATGCCTCCTAATTACAGAACCCGTAACTGCAGCCCTGCAGGAGGCCTCCAAAGAATCAAAACCACATTGCAAAGTATGTTTTCCAACTTGTTCTACTGCATACAATAAATCCTGCATTTCCTTGTTTTCTGCACATTCAGAATTTAACAACATTTTCTGTTTAAGCAATCCCATGACATGTTGCTGATACTTAAGCATATGAAATTGACAGTTTAAGGCCCTTACAGCCAAAGTTGCAGAGGTGTAAACCTTTTCCCCATCTATCCAGTGCCCTTGAATCTCTGTCAGAGGGGGTTGGGTTTTTTTGCAGTGGAAGCCTTAACCCCCCTTTGGACCCTGTGTGATGGTTTCTGGGTCAGCAGCAGGGTTTTTAGAAATACATTTGTGTGAGTCAGGAACCCTGTAATATCTGTCAGGCTTAACAGGAACTGGGGGTAAGGAGTCAGACGAGACTCCGAAAACACATCATCTACAATGTCTAACACAGGTGGAATGGCTAGAGGCCTCTGCTGAGGTAGTAATAGAAAATCCCTGAGCGTCTTTTTAGATTCTGAAAAATCTTGGCTCTCCCAGTGGAAATGCTCCCTCATGGTGTGCAAGGTTTCCCCAAAGGAATAGTCCTCAGGAGGAGATGCTGAAGGTATAGATTCTTCAGCATCAGAATCCTCAAGGGGGGAAGAGAATATCCCTGATCAGAAGAGGAATCAGAAGAAATAGAAACCTGATCTGAAGATTCATAGTCAGTGTCTTGCCTAGGCCTCTTATCAGGAGGGGGATGGGAACCCCTGATCAAGGTAATCAAGTCTTCGGCCATCCTAAGCATCTGTTTTTTGGGCATAGAGGCCTGTCCACATGGCTCTTGAGTTTGTTTCCTTGCTTTAGAAGGTGTTTTAGTCTTTGTCTTTGAAGCTGAGGTTGTTTTAATGTAAAGATGTTTAGGTCTGAATACACCCTCAGACGCCGGTTCCTGCTCAGCGGCTCCGGACCCATCTGAGGGATTAGTGTCCGAGGCTCCAATACCTTGAGTATCTAGCGGCATGGCCGACTCCACATGGGAATTGGTAGCGGCCTGCGACTCTGAAGTAGCGGGCGTCAGGGGCTGCGAAAGCACCTCACTGAGAACCGGCGAGGAGTTGTTTTGTCGTCGGTTTTGAGCCTCTGTTATTTTTCTCTATCCTTTTCTTTCCGTTTTTTGTAAACTCAGGTAGTCGAATGAGTATCCAACGACATTTCAGGATAATTAAACTGACGTCCAAAATAGTTTAAAGCAAAATGATACTGACGCTTAATAGTGCATTGGTTCAATCTAGCACAAAACCGACAACCAGAAAAGTTGTAATCAGGGCCTAGGCAAGGAATACAGTAAGAATGAAAATCCATATGAGGTATTTGCTTCCCACAAGAAATACAGTTATTAACTTTTTCTGACATTGGTCTGGAGCAAGAAAAAGTTTCCCCAACGGGGTACTTGGCTTTACTGAAGACTTCGGATCTGAAACTCAAATACGAAAATCTCAGGAGTCAGCTGACCGGCACTTGCGAACTGCTTCTGCTTCGGGCAAGAAAGTCTGATGTAATGGCGTCGGCTGCATGTTTTATACCCCTGATGACCTGACATCATGGAAGAAGGGACAGCAACTGACACAGGACCCAAGACTTTGTTAATCAGGCCGACTGAGGGCAACCTGCCAGCAGATTACCCCAAATGTAATGACTGCAACAGTGGAACACGAAGAACATCTCTTTTTACAAACGCCAGATGTTTTAGGAGAATGGCCTGGTTTTCTGCCTGAATTAGACAATCGTCCAGGTATGGATATATTTGAATATTTCTTTGCCTGCAAAATGCAATTACTGGAACCAGGCACTTTGTGAATACCCTGGGCGCAGTAGACAAGCCAAAGGGCAGTGCAGAGAACTGATAATGGATGCAGCCTGCTTTGAAGAGTAGGAATCTTCTGCAAGATTCCGTGATTGGGATACGCAGGTAAGCGCCTTTTAAGTCGAGAGTTGCCAACCAGGCATCCTTGCCTAGCATAGGAAGTAAATGATGAAGAGTCAGCATCTTGAATTTTGGAATGGTCAGAAAGGTGTTTAGAGTAGGCAGGTCCAGAATTGGTCGCCATGATTTGTCTTTTCTGGGTACCAGGAAAAGTCTGGACTAGAAACCTTGTCCTTTTTCCTCTTCTGGTACTAGCTGAATAGCCCCATGTTTAAGAGGGAAAGAACTTATTTCTGAGCCTCTGCCCACTGATTTGGGGGCAGGTCTGGCCACCCGTTTGGAGTTGGCAGTGTGTGGAAATGAAATCTGTATCCTTGGGACACTACATTTAAAACCCATTTGTCCTGGGTTATAAGTTGCCAGTTACTTGAATGAAGAGCCAGTTTCCCCCCCAATGGGGTGGCTAAAAAGTGCTTGGTAATTTCATAGGGAAGTCATTGAGACTGTTTACCATAGGGTGGTGCCTTGTTGTTTCCAGATTTGGAAGTGGAAGCACCCCATTGCTTAGTTCTGAAAGTCCCTTGGGACTGAAACTTGGTGCTTTGGGAATGTCTGGTTTTGGCCGTAGTGGCTCTGGAAGGAGCTGGAAAGGACCAGTTCTTAGTAGGCCAATGCCTACTAAATCTAGGAGGTTGCACTTGTAAGAAATCTTTCACAGTTTGCATAGATTTAGCTTTATCTTCCATCTTTTTTAGAACTTCTTCAGCCTTATTGCCAAATAGGCGGTCCTGCTGTAAAGGAGCATCCAAAAGTTTTGCTTTTACATGATCAGGCAGAGGTTGCTCCTTAAGCCAAGTAGACCTTCTAAGCACAGACCCAGTAACAGCAGCCCTACAAGAGGCTTCTAAAGAATCAAAACCACATTGCAAAGTATGTTTGCCAACTTGTTCAGCTGAATGCAACAAATCCTGCAAATCTTTATTCTTCACACAGTCAGAAATCAACATCATCTTCTGTTTAAGCAGTCCCATGATATGCTGTTGATATTTTAGCATATGAAATTGACAGTTTAAAGCCCTGATTGCTAAGGTTGTAGAAGTATAAACATTTTTACCCAATCTATCCAGCTTCCTGGAGTCCCTATCAGAAGGGGTAGGATTTTTAGCAGTAGAAGCCTTAATGCCTTTGGGCCCCTGAGAAATAGTTTCAGGGTCCGTAACAGGATTCTTGAAAAGGAATTTGTGGGAGTCAGGGACCCTGTAGTACCTGTCTGGCTTGCTAGGAGCTGGAGGCAAGGAATCAGGGGCCATACTGGATTCCGAAAACACATCAACAATATCTAATATAGGAGGTATAGCCAGAGGCCTATGCTGAGGAAGAAAAAGGAAATCCCTAAGCCTCTTTTTGGATTCAGAGAAATCCTGACTTTCCCAGTGGAAAAGCTTCCTTAAGGTATGTAAAGTTTCCCCAAAAGAGAAATCCTCAGGTGGAGAAGCAGAGGGAATGGAATCCTCTGCATCAGAGTTCTCATAAGTAGGTATGGACATATCCAGATCATTAGAAGAGTCAGAAGAAACAGAGTCCTGTTCAGAAGATTCATAGTCAAATTCAATCCTAGGACTCTTGGGGGGGGGGGGGGGTGGGAGGGTTGACTACCCCTGATTAGAGTAATTAAATCTTCAGCCATTTTGATCATTTGTTTATTAGACATAGGGGCCAGAACATGTGGCCCGGGCGTTGGTTTTTTAGACATAGATTGAGATTTAGGCCTTAACACTGAAGTTGGGAGTCTTGTTTAATATGCAAGTCTGTAGGCCTGAATACCCCCTCAGAAGCCGGTGCCTGCTCAGCGGCTCCGGACCCATCCAAGGTAGAGACATCCGCGGGTTCCATATGTGAAGTATCTCACGGCATACCGGACTCCGAATGGATCTCAGTACAGGCCTCTGAATCAGAAGTACCGGGTATCAGGGGCTGCAAAAGCGCCTCACTGAGTACTGGCGTGGCTTAGGAGAAGTGTCGTCGGCAGTTTTGAACCTCAAGGCCTGTCTCTGACTTTTTCTTTGCATTTTTTCGGTATTCCGGTAGTCGGATGGCTAACCGGCATCATTTCTGGATAATTAAACCGAGAACTGAAATATTTTGATGCAAAAATGTACCGATGATGGATAGTGTGCTGATTAAATAAAGCACAAAACCGACAGCAAGGTATGTCGTGGTCAGGGCCTAGGCAAGGAATACAGTACAAATGAAAGTCCTTATGAGGTATTTGCTTCCCACAAGTAATACAATTACTAACTTTTACGAACATCGGTAAGGAACAAGAAAAAAGTTTCCCCAACAGGGTACTTAGCTTTTAGTTGAAGACTTCGGTTCTGAAACTCGAAAACAAAAATTTCAGGAGTCGGCCGACCGGCACTCGCGAACTGCTTCTGCTTCGGGCACCACGCAGCAAGAAAGACTGGTGTAATGGCGTCGGCTGCATGTTTTATACCCCTGATGACCTGACGTCAAGGAAGATGAGAAAGCAACCGACGCAGGACCCAAGACTTTGTTAATCAGACAGACTGAGGGCAACCCTGCCAGCAGATTACCCAAATGTAATGACTGCAACAGTGAAACACGATGAACATCTGATTAACAAAAAAGTGAACATGATGTAGGTATCTCTCCCCTTTATACTATACATGCTACAGACATCTGCATCGCTGAGAAGCATGGTAGCATTCAAAGGCTCTTGAAGCTGGGCCAGATGGTCTAGTAAAGTAATGCAGACGTAATCCTTGTAGTGCATAATTTTTATAGTCCTTGTCTACATTAAAAAAGAACTTCAGTAGCCTCAAACTCCATGCCTGTTGGACAATGAGTGATAATGGGTCACTTCTCTACCACTGGTTCTAGCAGGGAGTAGGTTTCCTTCATAAGACCAACAGGTGAATGATGAATGACAGCTGTGCAATGGGTTTTAGGTGAAGGTACTCCAGCATGTGGGAAAGTAAGCTGAACTTGGCCATGGGAAGCTTTTGCAGAGAATATGACAGCATCAAACCATGGTTTCTAAGCATGTGTACCTGTGAAGACAAGTCCAACCAAATGTCAAGTTCACAAATGTTCAAAAGAATGGTGGCTATAGGCTTACTGGCTGTGGGACAGGCAGCAAGATTTTCCTTAAATCTAACGGGCAAGTCTGTTTCAACCCAAGATAGCTCAAGTACAACTACCTGAGAAGAGTTCAACCACTGGAACCTTCACTAGGGAATTCAAATGGTTGCTCCACATTCCCAGCCTAGTCAAAATGTGGGACAGTGGAGGCCATCCCAGTGATCAATTTTACTGGAGGAGGCTTTAGTTGGGTGATTGAACCCCTGCTCCATGACCTTCTGGCTTCAGGCCAACTTCGGCCTACAGTAACATGAAGGAATACTCTGCTGATCCCTGTACTGGCCACACTTAAATACTGCAGCATCCTCTGAGAGATGAGGTAGGTTTCAGCTTCATGTGCTTTTAAAGGGTTGCTGTTCGTGACACTTTCACAATGTGCATTTCTCTCAGGTAGTAAAGGTAGTGCAGATGCAGGTCTGGAGTGATGAACTGGTGACTGTTGAACACTTGATAAGTGTACGTCTAAGTCAAACTTCTAATAATATTCCTTTGCACAGCTCAAGAACTGAAAAACAAAACATGCAAGTGGCATGAAAAACCAGCAGTGCAGTTATCTTAGCCTGGAGCTTAAAATTACAAAATGTGCCAAGAAAGAAAAGCACATGAGTGTAAGAGCGACAGAATGCAAGAATTTTATGACAAAATACTAGTCCAAGAAGAGGAAATCCCAGTCATTATTTACTGATGAAGTGCATTTGAAGTCAGAAATGTACTTTTCCTCTAAATTTCTATATAAAACGGATAGATTTTTGGATATGCATTTTAACTTCTTGATATGCATTCTAACTATAAAATAAGAGAATATAAACAAAAATTTAGCACATTTTAATATCTCTGTACCTACTGTGTCACCATTAAAGAATGGCATTTTTGTTGAAGTTACCTGTTGTAGTATGCGAATCTCATCATTAAGTGCATCTACTCTTTTCTGGTCATCGAGACTGAGCTGTGATAACAGATCTGTCCCCAGCTCGGCTTTCAAAGACTCCCGAGTGGACTCCATAGCATGCAGACTTGCCTCTAAGCTTTGTAAACTGCGTTGCTGTTGAACAGATAAAACACTTTAATTCCAGGGTACAAAAGTACAAAATGTTTAAAACTGAGTTTGTAATAATGGACAAAAATGGAATTCAGTAATTTCATATCAACAATAACCTTTTAGTGATTTAGGAGTAGAGCTGAGTAAGCTACTTAAGTAATCATACTTCAGTTGCTCCACAGTTTAACACATTTGGATAAAGCAGCATAAGGGGATGATACACTAGCCCATTTTATGTTATAGCAATGCAGAGAAGTTCATCTCTGCAAAACTAAGGTCTCCATGGATCACTTGACTAACCAGTATTTGACAATCATCCAGACAGGAGGAAATTTCTTTTTTCATGTCAGCATTAAACCCCCTCTCCCTAGTCCAGTCTCACAGTGTAACACGAATCCACCATCACCCAAAGATGACAGCACATCAAAAAGCTCTCAGCAACTATCAATATACGCAAACACACAAGCAGAAACTTTATAATACATCTACGCTGCATTACCAAAAAAGGCATCTCTTGCATTTCTAGAATTACTTCCATTCCTAGTCCTAGTGAACACAAGGATCCATCAGATGCTGAGTAGTTAACATCTCTGCTGCATGGTTAAAGAGTTCAATCTTGACTTCTGAAAAAAAGAAGTTATGTCTTACCATAAAGTTCCATCTGTGTTGTTGACTTTCTTCCATTCATCACTGATGGGTTCGGTTCCGAACCCTCGGAACAGAGTCGGCCTAATACCAAGCTCGCATACACCAAAACCTCTCGAGCTAAGCTGCTACCCACAATGCCCTTCTCCCAGTTATCACAGATCAAGTTTGCATGAAAACATACAGAAGTAAAAGCAGAGGCCACTTCTGTGCAAAAATCCTGAAAACACCACAAGGACCCATAAGCTCCACCAGGAGCCTTTGGTGGGGGACGGAGGGTGGGATGTGATGAACGGAAGATCATCAACAACACAGATGGAACATTATGGTTAAGACATAACTATCTGATGATAATCTTCTTCCCATTCATCACTGATGGGACAGACTCACAAGCTACTTGAAAACCTGGGTGGCCCTTATGGAAGAACATTCCTGAGTACCACTGAGCCAAAGGCCACTCTTCCTTCCTTGGAGATCATGTCCAATTTGTAATGTTTGATGAAAGTATGGGGTTTAGCCCAAATGGCTGCTGCGCAAATGTCATCCATAGAGGCTCTGGAGTGAAATTGTCATGGCTCTCGTTGAATGTGCTTTGATAATGACAGGTTTAGGTTCATTCGCTTGTGAGTATGAAAAGGAAATAGAAACTCTGAGCCATTTTGATAAAGTGACTTTTGATATGGCACATCCCATTTTTGGTCCAGAAAAGGAGATGAAAAGCTGATCTGACTTGCGGATAGATTTAGTCCTATCCAAGTAAAAATGTAGTTTTCTATGTACATCCAATGAATGTAGACAGTATTCCAGTTTATTGGAATAATTTGGGAAAAACACTAGGAGCTTAATGGACTGGCTGACAGAGAAATCAACAATCACTTTGGGGAGAAAAGATGGATTAGTATGAAGAGATGCTCTGTCTTTATGAAACGGACTCTTGTACGGCTTGTAATTCTGATATCCATCTAGATGATGTGACAGCCACCAAAAAGAGATTTCCATGATAGAAATTTAAGGTCACATTTTGCAGCAGGTTCAAAAGGGGGTAAAGAGAGACTGCAATACCAGAGAGAGATTCCATGTCTTTAAAGGCCATCTGATTGAGGGCCTGCTATGAAAAAACCCTTTTAGAAAGGTCTTGCATATGCGGGTGGAGATAAGTGGAACCTCCTTTCCAGACCATTATGAAAATTGGAAATAGCTGCCAAGTGGACTCGAATAGTAGAAGCTGATGCTCCATTCTCAAAAAACTCAAAGGTATTGAAGTAAAACAGATGCAAGAGCTGAGAGGGGATCTAACATCTGTTCAGAGTGAACCTTTTCCACTTATCTCTGTAGAGTTTTCTGGTGGATGGCTTATGGGAGGCCAGAATAATATCAAGAACAGGTGAGGAGAGGGTTTCCTGCCTGGTGACTAATGGAAGTGGAGAAGCCAAGCTGTCAGCTTCAGAGTGGACAGATTTGGGAGAGTCAACCCTTGGGGGTGAGAGATTAGGTCCGTACGAGTGCCCAGGATCCATGAAGGTTGTAACAGGTGAGGCTGGAGGAAGGGGAACCACACTTGTCAAGGCCAGAATGGGGCAATGAGGATTACCTTGCATCTTACCCGAATTGCTTTCTTCAAAAATAGGGGTATCAAGGGAATTGGAGGATAAGCATAGAGGAGACCCGTGGGCCAATCCTGAGCCAAAGCGTGTCATGGGGACTCCACTTCTGGGGGGAAAAAGGGCAAAGAAGCTGCTGCATTTGTTGTTTGAAGGGGAAGCAAAGAGATCGCAGCAAGGCTGGTCCCAACGGCTGAAAATTTCTGCCATCACATTCGGATTGAGACACCAGTCGTGTGGAAGGAGAATGCATCTGCTCAGCCTGTCCGCAATGACGTTGGAGCTCCCCGGGATATGCATTGCTATAAGAAAGTGGTTGGAAGCTATCGCCCAGTGCCAAATTCTCATGGCCTCTCGACACAGGGGGTAGGATTTGGTCCCTCCTTGTTTATGTACCAGACTACTGACATATTGTTTGATTGAATCGTAATTGTTCCCGATGGAAGGAGCAGATGTAATGCCTGCAACGCCAACAGCACCACTCTGAATTCCAGAACATTGATATGCAAGTTGGTCTCTAAGCTGGACCACGTGCCTTGGACTGTCTTTCCCTGAAAATGGCCCCCCCCACCCTATCAGGGAAGTGTCTGTGGTCAGAGTGGCATTGGGTTGAGCGATCTGGAAGGGGTGACACCAAAGTTTCTGATCTGGCCTCATCCACCAAAGAAGATCTTGTTTGCAAGAGTTGGTAATGAGGATCTGTGAGTTTAGAGGGGGAAGATTTGCCAACCACTGGAACAATAGGAGCCATTGTAAAATACAGTTGTGTACCTACCATAAATGTAGATGTTCGAGTGTAGTCACTGTTGCAGTCATTACTCTTGGGTTATCCTGCTGGAAGGCTACCCGCAGTCGGCCAAAATTCCAAAGTCTAGGTCCGGCGTCGGTTGCTGTCGCCTCTTCCCTGACGTCAGTGCGCCAGGGGTATAAAAGATGCAGCAGATGCCATTTTCTTCAGTTTTTCTTGCACCAGACATCAGGTGCCCCCAAAATGGTAGGTTAAAAAAATATGCCAATAATTATGCATGCAGTAAAATAAACATTTCCTTCATCTACAAGCAAATACACCACATAGTTTGTATAAGATAGAGAAGTAAAGGTAAATCCCAGCAAAGAAAAGGGGGATGGTGGGTTACCTGGACTGCAACAGTGAATACACTCGAACATCTACATTTATGGTAGGTACACAACTGTACTATGTTCATCGTGTTTCACTGTTGCAGTCATTATTCTTGGGTTGAATCCCAAAGCTGAGGTTGGGTGGCTGGGCCTAAATAGGATTAGGAGAGGCTATAAGGCCCTGCAGAACTGCAGTGGCGAAGCCTGCTCTGGATTTAGAGGAGAGAGGTAAATGGTAGTGCTTTGTAAAAGTGTGCACTGAACTCCACGTTGCAGCCTCTAAAATGTCTTTGGTTGGTACTCCTCTGAGAAAGGCTGCTGAAGTGGCTGCTCCCCTGGCAGAATGAGGCCTAATGCCCTTGGGCACTGATTTGCCATGTTGTGAGTAGCAGAAAAGAATGCAGTGGCCTATCCATTTTGAAATAGTCTGTTTTGAGATAGGCGTTCCATGAGGTCCTGCAGCATATGCCACTAAAAGTTGCTCAGTTTTTCTGAAAGCTTTAGTTCTGTCCAAGTAAAAGTGTAGTTGTCTGTGTATGTCCAAAGAATGCACAAGTCTCTCACCCTTACTCTGTGGGTTTGGATAAAAGGTAGGCAAATGAATGGCTTGGTTAAGGGCCACACTAGACACTACCTTAGGCATAAATGTCGGGTTCATCCTTAGAGAAACCCTGTCTGGATGGAAAATGATGAAAGGTTCCACAGCCATGAGTGCTTGCATCTCTGAAACACGTCTTGCAGAGGTTATTGCTAGGAGCAGAGCTGTTTTCCAAGATAAAAACTTTATATCAGCTGTATTGGCTGGCTCAAAGGGCGGCAGTGTGAGTTTATCCAAGACATAATTGAGGTCCCATGCAGGTATTGGGGCCCTCCTTGGAGGTCTTATGTTTTTGGCCCCTCTGAGGTACTGACATAGCAAAGGATGGGAAAAAAATAAGAGGTTCCGTATTCTAATGAGCTGAAATGGCAGAGGCATGAATTTTAATTGATGAAAAGGATAGACTTTTGTCTAGCATCTCAGTTAGGTATTGTAAAATCTGAGGGATATTTGGTACAGAATCTTTTCCAGTTTTCTGCATAAGATTTTCTGGTAATGGGCCTCCTGGCCTCCAAAATAACATTCATCACTGCTTTAGAGAAAGTTGTGTTTTGAATGGTTACATTATCCGCCATGCTGCCGGATTTAGGGTCCTGAGTTGGCTGTGCAGAATCTGATTGTTTCGCTGGGTCAGTAAGTGAGGAATTAGAAGCAATGTCCAGGCTGGGCCTTGAGACAAACTATTTAGGATTGGGTACCAGTGCTGGCGTGGCCAGTCTGGGGCAATCAGAATCATTCTTGGCTTCTCTTGTCTGACATTTAGGAGCACCTTGGGGAGGAGAGGCAGAAGAGGAAAGCCATATACTGTTAGACTTTTCCAGGTGAATGACAGAGCATTTACTTTCCACGCTTGCTTGTGATAAGTCCTTGTGCAGAATTTCTGTAGTTGGCAGTTGTGAGGGGAGGCAAATAGATCTATTTCTGGGCATCCCCATTCCTTTGTTATCATGCTGAAGACTTGTGGATCCAGTTTCCACTCATGGGGATCCGTGAGGTTTCCGCTTAGTTCATCTGCCAGAGTATTGTTCTTTCCTGGCAGGAATTGTGCTTGCAGGTGTACTTGATAAGTCAATTCTGTGTCCCACAAAGTCATGGCTTGTCTGCAGAGGGGGTAGGAATGTGTGCCTCCCTGCTTGTTTATGTACTACATGACTGTAGTATTGTCCGTCCTTACAACTAGTTGTCCTGGATGGAGTAGATCCTTGAAAGCTGTCAGGGCATTCTGAACAGCTAGCATCTCTTTTTGATTGATATGTAGATGCATTTGGCTTGTGGACCATGTGCCCTGAATACATTTTCCTGCCATGTGTGCTCCCCAGGCATAATCTGATGCATCTGTTGTTACTGACTGCCTGGCTGTGGATAGAGTGAATGGCTGTCCCTTGTTGAGGTGACAGGCATGTGCCCACCATCGAAACTCCTGTTGCAGGCAAGGAATGAGGGTAATTAATGCTTCCAGGCTTTGACAATGTTGAGTCCAGACACTTTTTAGGTACCACTGAAGTTTCCTCATATGCAGTCTGGCATATGGAATTAGCAGAATGCAGGATGCCATGAAGCCCAAAGCCTGCAGAATTTTTCTTGCAGATAACTGGGTCTTTGTTGCCAACATTTTGAAGTAAGAAATTAGTTGTCTATGTTTGTCTGGCGTGAGATAAGCCATCTGGGCAGTTGTATTTAAGCTTACACCCAGGAATATTATCTCTTGAGAGGGTACTAGTTTTGATTTCTTTTCATTTACTGTGTACCCTAGGCAAATTAATAATCTTTTTACGAACGCCAGATGCTTTAGTAGAGTGTCCTTGTTCTCTGCTTGTATAAAGCAGTCGTCCAAGGATATATTTGAATTCCTCTTGGTCTGCAAAATGCAATTACTGGTGCAAGGCATTTTGTGAAGACCCTGGGCGCAGTAGATAAGCCAAAGGGCAGTGCCGAGAATTAGTAGTGCATTCAGCCAGCTATGAATCTGAGGTATCTTCTGCAAGATTGTCTGATTGGGATATGCAGGTATGCCTCTTTTAGGTCCAAAGTTACAAGCCAAGCCTTCTTGCCCAGCATGGGCAGAAGCTGCTGCAGAGTTAACATTTTGAATTTTGGAACGTCCAGAAATGTTTAGAATAGACAGGTCCCGTATTGGTCTCCAGGTTTTGTCCTTTCTGAGTACCAAGAAAAGTCTTGAGTAAAATCCTTGTCCCTGCTCTTGCTGTGGTACTTGCTGAATGGCCCTCATGTTCATAAGGGCCGAAACTTGTTTTTGTGCCTCTGCCCATTGATTGTGTGGCAGGTTTGGCATACCTTTTGCCTTTGGCAGGGTGTGAAAGTGGAACCTGTAGCCCTGGCTCACTATATTTAATACCCATTTGTCCTGGGTGATCATGTGCCAATTTTGAGAGAAAAGTGCTAGTTTTCCCCCTAAGGGGGCTGCAAGAAGATAAGTGCTTGGTGCTGGTAGAGGCAAGTCATTGGGACTGTTTCCTGTATGGCTGTGCTTTGTCTTCTCCACTTTTGGAGGTAGAAGCGCCCCACTGTTTAGGCCTGTATGAGCCCTGGGGCTGGGATCTGCCTCTGGGATGTCTGTATTTGCCTCTTTGTGGCCTGTCCGACACTGGAAAGGACCAATTCTTTGTAGGCCAGTTCCTGCTAAATCTTGGTGGCTGAACCTGTAAGAAATCCTTTACTGTTTGCATAGATTTAGCTTTGTCCTCCATTTTCTACAAAACCTCCTCTGCTTTAACACCAAATAAAGTATCATGTTGTAATGGAGCATCTAATAATTTTGCTTTAACATGATCAGGCAGATTTTGTTCCTTTAACCAAGCATGCCTCCTAATGACAGAACCCGTAACTGTGGCCCTGCAGGAGGCCCTCCAGAGAATCAAAACCACATTGCAATGTATGCTTTCCCACTTGTTCAGTTGCATGCAATAAATCCTGTCAACATTTTCTGTTTTAACAGTGACATTAAGTATTGCTGATACTTAATCATATGAAATTGACAATTTAAAGCCCTCACAGCCAAAGTAGCAGAAGTGTACACCTTTTTCCCCCATCTGTCTAGTGCCCTTGAATCCCTGTCAGAAGTGACAGGATTTTTTGCAGTAGAAGGCCTTAACCCCCTTGGGACCCTGAGAAATAGTCAGCAGCAGGGTTTTTATAAAGAAATTTATGTGAATCAGGAACCCTGTAGTATCTGTCTGGTTTAACAGGAGCTGGAGGTAAGGGGTCTGGGAAAGGCCGGACTCTGAAAATACATCATCTACAATGTCTAGCACAGCGGGAATAGCAAGAGGTCTGTGGTGAGGAAGTAAAAGAAAATCTCTAAGCCTTTTCTTTGATTCTGAGTAATCTTGGCTCTCCCAGTGGAAGTGCTCCCTCATGGTATGCAGGGTTTCCCCAAAAAAATAATCCTCAAGAGGAGAGGCTGAAGGAATGGATTCTTCAGCATCAGAATCCTCATAGGGAGGAAGAGAGTATTCCTGTACAGAAGACGAGTCAGAGGAAATGGAAACCTGATCTGAGAAGTCATAGTCTTTCTCTTGCCTAGGCCTCTTATCAGGAGGGGGATGGGAACCCCTGATCAAGGTAATAAGGTCTTCAGCCATTTTGAGCATCGGTTTCTTAGGCATGGAAGTCTGTCCTGGAGAATGCTGTACTTGTCTCTGTCTTTAAAGCTGCTGTAATCTTTCATTTGAAGCTGAAGTAGGCTTTACATATAGCTTTGTAAGTCTGAAAACACTCTCAGAAGCCGATGCCTGCTCAGCGGCTCCAGACCCATCTGAGGGAATGAATTCCGAGTGTCCAATACCTTGAGTATCCAGAGGCCTAGCTGGCTCCACGTGGGAGAGTTAGTGGCCTGTGGCTCTGAGGTAGCGGGTGTCAGGGGATGCAAAAACGCCTCACTAAGAACCGGCGACTGGCTTAGCGGAAGCCTCATCGGTTTTGGATCTCGGATGCCTGTCCTTCTCTTTCCTTGCATTTTTTAGAAACTCCGGTCGTCGGCTGTTCCCACGGCATTATGTAATTGAATTTTCAGCCAAAGTAATGATGAGCAAAATCAAACCAACGTTTAATAGTGCATTTGTTGAATCTAGCACAAAACCGACAGCTACCAACGTTATGATCAGGGCCTAGGCAAGAAATACAGTAAGAATGATAATCCTTATGAGGTATTTGCTTTCCACAAGAAATACAATTGTTAACTTTTTCCTGACATTGGTCTGGAGCAAGAAAAAGGTTTCCCCAATGGGGTACTTAGTTTTAATGAAGACTTCAGATCTGAAATTTGTCTGTGAAAATCTCCGGAGTCGGCCGAATGGCACTTGTGAACTGCTTCTGCTTCGGGCACCACGTGGCAAGAAAGACTGAAGAAAATGGCGTCGGCTGCATCTTTTATACCCCTGGCGCACTGACGTCAGGGAAGAGGTGACAGCAACCGACGCCAGGCCTAGACTTTGGAATTCTGGCAGACTGCGGGTAGCCTGCCAGCAGGATAACCCAAGAGTAATGACTGCAACAGTGAAACACGATGAACATCCACATTGCAAAGTATGCTTTGCAACTTGTTGAGCTGCATGCAATAATTCCTGCAATTCCTTATTTTCTGCACATTCTGAAATCAACATCATTTTCAGTTTCAGCAATCCCATAACATGTTGTTGGTACTTAAGCATATGAAATTGACAGTTTAAGGCCCTGAATGCCAAGGCTGCATTTGTATAAACCTTTTTTCCCCATCTGTCCAGCGCCCTGGAATCTCTGTCGGAGGGGTAGGGTTTTTTGCTGTTGAGACCTTAACTCCCTTAAGACCCTGTGAAATAGTCTCAGGATCAGCAGCAGGGTTTCTAAATAAAAAATTATGATAGTCAGGGACCCTGTAATACCTGTTAGGCTTACTGGGAGCTGGAGCTAGAGAGTCAGGGGTCAGGCTTGACTCTGAAAAAACATCATCCACAATGTCTAACACAGAGGGAATGGCCAAAGGCTTGTGCTGAGAGAGAAGGAAGAAATCCCTGAGCCTCTTTTTTGATTCTGAGAAGTCTGGACTCTCCCAGTGAAAATGTTCCCTCAAAGTATGCAAGCTTTCTCAAAATGAATAATCCTCAGGAGGAGATGCAGATGGAATAGACAACTCAGCATCAGAATCCTCATAGGGAGGTAAAAAGAATTCCTGATTAGAAGAGGAATCAGAAGAAATAGAAACCTGATCTGAAGATTCATAGTCAGTGTCTTGCCTAGGCCTCTTATCTGGAGGGGGATGGGTACCCCTAATCAAGGTAATAAGGTCTTCAGCCATTTTGATCATCTGTTTTTTAGGCATAGAGGCCTGTGCACGTGGCTCAGACATCAGTTTTTTAGTTTTAGAAGGTGTCTGTCTTTGGTTTTGCAGCTTTCGGTTTGATGTAAAAATGTTGAGGTCTGAATACACCCTCAGAAGGCGGCGCCTGCTCAGCGGCTCCGGACCCATCTGAGGGAGATACATCCGTCAGTCCAATACCTTGAGTATCTTGCGGCATGTCTGACTCCACATGGGTGTCGGTAGAGGCCTGCGACTCGAAGGTAGTGGGTACCAGGGGCTGCGAAAGTGCCTCACTGAGTACCTGAGAACCGGCGACTGGCATAGAAGAAGCTTCGTCGTCGGTTTTGGATCTCGACTGCCTTTCTCTGTCCTTTTCTTTGCATTTTTTATGTACTCCGGTAGTCGGAATGCTATCAGACGACATCTCTGGGTAGTTAAATCTGTTGCCAAAATACTTACATGCAAAAATATACCGATGCTTAATAGTGCGTTGGTTAAATCTACCCCAAAACTGACAGCCAGGCACGTTGTGGTCAGGGCCTAGGCAAGGAATACAGTATAAATGGAAATCCTTATGAGGTATTTGCTTCCCACAAGTAATACAATTATTAACTTTTTCTGACATTGGTAAAAAGCAAGAAAAAAAGTTTACCCAACGGGGTACTTAGCTTTATTGAAGACTTCGGTTCTGAAACTCAAACGCAAATATTTCAGTAATCTGCCGACCGGCACTTGCAAAATGCTTCTGCTTCGGGCACCACGCGGCAAGAAAGACTAAAGAAAATGGCGGTGGCTGCATGTTTTGTACCCCTGACGTCATGGAAGAGAAGACAGCAACCGACGCAGGACCCAAGAGTTTGCAATTCAGGCCGACTGAGGGCAACCTGCCAGCAGATTACCCAAATGTAATGACTGCAACAGTGAAACACGAAGAACATCTGTACTATGTTCTTCGTGTTTCACTGTTACAGTCATCACACTTGGGTAGATTCCCAAAGCTGAGGAAGGGCGGAGGTAGCCAAGAAGCATTAGGGCTGGCAAGCAGGCCCTGTAAGACTGCTGTGGCAAATCCAGCTCTGGATTTAGAAAAGATAGGCAAGTGGTAATTGCTTGGTGAAGGTGTGTACAGAGCTCCAGGTTGCAGCTTCCAGGATGTCCCTGGTAGGGACTCTCCTGAGAAATGCTGTAGAGGTTGATGTAGCCCTAGTGGACTGTGTTCTGATACCTTGTGGGGTAGGTTTCCCATGGTGTTTGTAGCAGAAATGGATGCAGTGTGCTATCCATTCAGAAATGGTTTGCTTTGAAATGGCCCTGCCCTCTGCCCCTGTAGCAAAGCTGACAAGCAGCTGGTTAGATTTTCTGAAAGGTTTAGTCCTGTCCAGATAGAACCTAAGCTGCCTGTGCATGTCCAGGGAGTGTAGGATCATTTCCCCTTAATTCTGACGATTAGGGGAAAAAGGTTGGCAAATGAATGTATTGGTTTAAAGCCACACTAGATACCACCTTGGGCATAAATGATGGGCTAGTCCTGTCCGCATGGAAGATGATGAAGGGTTCGACAGCCATAAGGGCCTGCAGTTCAGACACTCTTCTTGCTGAAATGATGGCTAGGAGTAAAGCTATTTTCCAGGAGAGGAATTTTAACTCTGCTTTAGCAGCAAGTTCAAAGGGTGGAAGCGTGAGCTTCTCCAATACAAAGTTAAGGTCCCAGGTTTGAGTGGGAGCTCTCCTGGGGGGGGGGGGGTCTTAAATTTTTGACTCCTCTCAGGAACTGTTTGATCAGAAGATAAGAGAAGAGGCGTGGCTCAGTATTATAATGAGCTGAGACAGCAGAGGCATGAATCTTAACTGAAGAGAAGGATAGGCCTTTCTGGAGCATTTCTGCTACGTAATTTATTATACGAGGTAAGCTGGGCATAGTTGTGTCCATTCCCTGAGACTGGCTCCAAGAACATCTTTTCCACTTTTCTGAATAGGATTTTCTAGTACTAGGCCTCCTTGCCTCAAGGATGACATCCAGCACCTGTTTACTGAGGGTTGCTGGTGATGAGTTCAGGGGATGAGCCAGGCTGCTAGGTTCAAGGTTTGTAGCTGAGGATGCAAAATCTGGCCCTCCTACTGGGACAGCAGGGAAGGGGTCTGAGGCAGGTGCCATGGTGGCACTACTGTCAGACTGTGCAAAAGTGGGTACCAGTGCTGGCTTTGCCAGTCTGGTACAATAAGGATTGTCCTTAGCTTGTCCTGTTTGATCTTTAGCAGAACCTTCGAGAGGAGGGGCAGAGGGGGATAGGCATAGACTGAGAGATTTTCCCATGCAAAGGACAGGGTATCCACTTTCCATGCTTGGCTGTGGGGAGTTCTGGTGCAATATTTGCTCAATTTATTGTTATATGGGGAAGCAATGAGGTCCACCTCTGGTGCCCTCCACCTGTGGATCAGAAGCTTGAATGATTTGTGTTCTAGTTTCCACTCATGTGGGTCCATTAGATTTCTGCTTAGGTCATCTGCCAGTGAATTTAGTTTGCCTGGCGGGAATTGAGCTTGCAGGTGCACTTGATTGCTCAAGGCTGTGTTCCACAGAGCCATGGCTAACCTGCAGAGTGGGCAGGAATGGGTTCCCACCCTGCTTGTTTATGTACTACATAACTTTGGCGTTGTCTGTCTTTATCAATAGTTGTCCTGAAAGAATACGGCACTTGAAGATGGTCATGGCATTCTGTACAGTTAACATTTCTTTCTATTTGATATGCAAGTGCATTTGCTTTGGGCTCCATTTGCCTGAATGCATTGTCCTGCCATGTGAGCCCCCCATGCATAGTCTGATGCGTCTGTTAGGTTTGGGCAGCAGGGGATTGAGTGAAAGGGAGTCTCTTGTGGCAACAGGCCTCTGCCCACCAAAGGAACTCTGTCCTTAGGCAAGGAATGATAGGAATCATTGTACCCAGGTCCTGAGAATGTTGACACCAGAGACTTTTTAAGTACCACTGAAGTTTCCTCATATGCAGTCCTGCATATGGAATTGGTATAATGCAAGAATCCATGAACCTTAGGGCTTGCAGTATTTTTCTTGCAGATAGCTGGATTTGGGTGGCCAGTAGATTGAAGTAGTTTGTCAAATAAATTAGTTTTTGTGGAGTGAGGAATGTCATCTGGGTGTTCAAGCTTGCTCCCAGGAATACAGTCTTTTGGCTGGCTACCAGATGTGATTTCTTTTCGTTGATGGTGTACCCCAGTGAAGTTAAAAGTCTCTCTACAAATGTCAAGTGCTGGAGTAGCAATTCCTGACTGTCCGGCTGAATCAGGCAATCGTCCAAGTATGGGTAAATTTGAATTTTTCTCTGCCTGCAATATGCAATGGCTGGAGCTAGACATTTTGTGAATACCCTGGGCGCAGTAGATAAGCCAAAGGGAAGTGCAGACAACTGATGGTGCATAGAGCCTGCTCTGAAATGTAGATATTTCCTGCAAGATTCCCTTATGGGGATGTGCAGATACGCTTCTTTTAAGTCTAGGGTGGCTAGCCAGGAGTCCTTGGCTAGCATAGGAAGCAGATGTTGGAGAGTAAGCATTTTCAATCTTGGAACCACCAGGAAGGTGTTGAGAATAGACATGTCCAGGATAGGGTGCCAAGAGGTTCTTTTCTGGGTACCAGAAAAGTACAGTTTTGTACCTACCATAAATGTAGATGTTCGAGGGCTATTACAGCTGCAGTAATCACATATGGGTTTTCAGCCCAGCGGCAGGTCCCCTCTCGTCGGCGAATTCCAAAGTCTTGGTAGTCTTTCTTGCCCCAGATGTCAGGTGCCCCAAAAGGAAGGCTATACATAAATAAGTCTAATACATAGAAGTAAGCAAATAAAACATAGCAGGATAACCCAGTCAGTAGGTATGAATAGTTATTCAGACCCCAAGGTCTTACCAAGTGGGGAAGGAGGGTGAACATCTACATTTATGGTAGGTACAAAACTGTACTATGTTCATCGTGCATTACAGCTGCAGTAATCACATATGGGTAGAATCCCAAAGCTATGCATAGGGTGGTAGGTACTATACGAAACTGGGTTGAGCTAGAATGCCCTGCAAAACTGCAGTAGCAAAGCCTGCTCTTGTTCTGGAGTATAAAGGCAGATGGTAGTGTTTTGTGAAGGTATGCACAGAACTCCAAGTGGCTGCCTCCAAGATATCTTTAGTAGGCACTCCTCTGAGGAAGGCTGTAGAGGTGGCTGTGGCCCTAGTGGAGTGTGGTCGAATATCAGTAGGGACAAGCTTTCCATGATAGGAATAACAAAAACGTATGCAGTGACCAATCCACTTGGAAATGGTCTGTTTAGTAACAGGTTTCCCTTGACTCCCCACAGCATAGGAAACTAGGAGTTGATCTGATTTTCTGAAGGATTTGGTTCTGTCCAAGTAGTAGCGTAGCTGCCTATGGATGTCTAAAGAATGAAGCAGCCTTTCCCCTTTGTTTTGAGGGTTGGGATAGAAGGTAGGGAGGTGTATGGCCTGGTTTAAGGCTACCCTAGATACCACTTTAGGCATAAAGGAAGGGTTGGTACGAAGGGAAACCCTGTCCTGATGGAATATAAGGAATGGCTGCACCGCCATGAGGGCCTGTAACTCAGATACTCCTGAAGTGATGGCCAGGAGAAAAGCTGTTTTCCAGGACAAATATTGTAATTCTGTTGAAGCAGCTGGTTCAAAGTGAGGTAATGTCAATTTTTCCAGTACATAGTTAAGGTCCCAAGCTGGTACTGGCTGTTTCCTTGGAGGTCTTATGTTCTTAGCCCTCTGAGAAACTGTGTTAGGAGTGGGTGTGAGAATAAAGGGGATCCATGTTGAATTCTGCAGAGATTGCTGAGGCATGTATTTTGATTGAGGAAAATGAAAGTCCATTGCTCAAAAGTTCAGCTAGGTACTGTAAAATCTGAGGTAGGTTCAATTTTCTAGGGTCCTGCCCCGCTTTTTTTCAACAAAACAAAAACCGCTCACTTTTATGGAGTAAGCTTTTCTAGTAGATGGTCTTCTGGCCTCCAAAATGACATCCTGCACTTAGTAGTGTCTGATGTGATGTTTTAAAATTTTCAGCGAGAGAGACTGAGAGTTTTGACTGCTCTGAGAAGGGTCTTGTTTGTTCCAGCCAGTCAGTAAGTTAGGAGGCAGCAGGGCCACGGAGGGAGTGTGTGGGCTCCCTCAGGGTGGATACCAGTGTTGTCTCGCCAGTCAGCAATCAGTATCATCCTCGGCTTGTCTGTTCTTACTTTCAAAAGTACCTTGGGCAGAAGAGGTAGTGGTGGGAATGCATAAACTGACCGAGTTGTCCATGTGAATGAAAGAGCGTCCACTTTCCAGGCCTTTGGGTGGAAGGTCCTTGAGCAAAACCTTTTTAATTGATGATTTCTGTGGGAGGCAAAAAGGTCTATATCTGGCCTTCCCCACGCTTGAACAATCTCTGTAAATACGTGTGGATGTAGTTTCCATTCGTGAGGGTCTGTCATTTGCCTGCTCAGAGTGTCTGCCAGTGTGTTTTCCAATCCTGGCAGGTACTGTGCCTGAAGTTCTATTTGTCTTTCCAGAGCTAGGTTCCACAGAGTCATGGTTAGTCTGCACAAGGGGTATGAGTGAGTCCCTCCTTGTTTGTTTATGTACCACATTACTGTGGTGTTGTCTGTTCTTATGAGCAGTTGTCCTGGATGTAGGAAGTCTTGAGATTGCATTGATTACTGCCAGCATTTCTTTTGATTGATGTGAAGGTGCTTTTCTTTTGGGGCCATCTGCCCTGAATGCACCTGTCCTTCCTGTGGTTATGACTTGTGTAGCTTGAGGCTTGCAGAATGGGAGGCCTGTGTTTGCTTGGCATGCTTGGCCCCACCATATGAATTCCTTTTGAAGACAGAATCTCAAGCTGTGACTGTGTTGAGACCATAGATTCTTTAGGTACCATTGAAGTTTCATGGGATTAGAAGAATGCAAGATGCCATGAATCCCAGAGCCTGCAGGATTTTCCTTGCAGTAAGCCTGGTACTTTTGCAAGCATTTTGAAGTAATGAGATAGTTGCCCTTTTCTGGTGTAAGGTAAGCCATCTGGGTGTTTGTGTCCAAGTTGGCACCCAGGAAGGTTATTTTCTGAGAGGGTGTTAGCTTTGATTTCTCCTTGTTGATGGTGTATCCCAGAGAAAGCAGTAAGTGTGTCACATAAGCCAGGTGTCAGAAGTAAGTGTTTGCTGTCCGCTGGGACCAGGCAGTCGCCCAGATAAGGGTAAATTTGTATCCCTTGAAGTCTGCAGTATGCAATCACTGATGCCAGGCACTTGGTGAATACTCTGGGCGCAGTAGATAAGCCAAAGGGCAATGCAGAGAATTGATAGTGGTTTGAACCTGCAAGAAATCTGAGGTATCTTCTGCAACTTTGTCTGATTGGGACATGCAGGTATGCCTCTTTGAGGTCCAATGTTTACAGCCAAACCCCTTGCCCAGCATGGGAAGGAGTTGCTGTAATGTGAGCATCTTGAATTTTGGCACGAGAAGAAATGTGTTTAGAATGGATAAGTCCAGTATGGGTCTCCATCGCTTCCTTTTCTTGGCACCAGAAAAGCCTTGAATAAAAACCCTGTGCTTTTTGGGTGCGTAGGTACCTTTGTATAGCCCTCATGTTTAGGAGCTTTGTAATTTGTAGTTGTGCCTCTACCCTTTGATTTTGTGGTAGGTTTGGCATGCCTCTCATTTTTGGAAGAGTGTGAAAATGAAATTTGTAGCCTCTGTTTATTATGTCCAGAATCCATTTGTCTGTTGTGACAATATGCCAATTGTTTGCAAATAGTGCCAGTTTTCCTCCCAAAGGTGCTGCCAGTTGAATTTTGCTTGGCATGGAAATGAGGGAGTCATTGAGTCTGCTTTCTGTACTGCTGTGAACTGTCACCACCTCTTGGTGCTGGTGATTGCCATTGTCTTCCTCTATAGGCCCCTTGGGCTTGTCCTCTGCCCCTTCCGCGTCTGTATCTGCCTCTTTGGGGCTTGTCAGTGGTTGGAAAGGACCAGTTTTTTGAAGGCCAATTCCTGCTGAACCGTGGTGGCTGAACCTGTAAGAAAGCTTTGACAGTTTGCATAGATTTTGCCTTTTCTTCCATTTTACGTAATATATCCTCAGCATTAGCACCAAAAAGAACATCCTTATGTAAAGGTGCATCCAGAATTTTTGCTTTCACATGGTCTGGCAGATTTTGTTCCCTTAGCCATGCATGTCTGCGAATAACTGATCCGGTAGTGGCCGATCTGCTGGAGGCCTCTAGGGCATCATAACCACATTGTAAGGTGTGTTTACCCACTTGTTCAGCACTATGCATCATATCCTGCAACTCTTTTAAATCTGGTTGTTCAGGCTGTGACATTTTGGTCTTTAATTGTGATAGCAGGAATTGTTGGTATTTAATCATATGAAACTGGCAGTTTAAGGCCCTCATGGCTAGGGTGGCCGAGGTATAAACCTTCTTACCCCACCTTTCTAGAGATCTAGATTCCCTTTCCCGAGGAAGTGGATTCTAGGCCTTAATTCCTTTAGGGCCTTGAGAAATAGTTTTGGGGTCTGCATTATGGCCTTTGTAGAGGAACTGATGAGAATTAGGTACTCTGTAATACCTATCCGGCTTAACTGGTGCAGGAGGCAGAGAATCAGGATTAAGGCAGGCCTCGACATCATCCAATACCTCCAAAACAGGAGGAATAGCCAAAGGTCTATGCTGTGGTAACCAGAGAAATTCCCTAAGCCTTTTCTTAGAATCTGAAAAGTCTTGGCCTTCCCAGTGGAAGTGCTCTCTCAAAGAGTGTAAGGTTTCCCCAAAAGAAAAATCCTCAGGGGGGGATACAGATGGAATAGACTGCTCTGCATCCGAATCCTCGAAAGGGGAATAAGAATGCTCTTCAGCATCAGAATGTTCTGATAAAATGGATTCTTGGTCAGAAGTAGGGGAATCCTTCTCTACTCTGGGTCTCTTGTCCGGAGGGGCCTGGGAGCCTCTGATAAGAGTGATAAGGTCCTCAGCCATTTTAAGCATGTGCTTCTTAGGCGTGGGTCCAGGCGTTGGGCCTTGTGTAGCAGGCCTAGCATGCTGCCTGGCTGATTTAGATTTAGTGAAGGCCTTGATAGAGAAAGATGATGAAGGCCTAAATACACCATGGGTGGATGTAGATCTATCCACATTGGTAGGCTCGACATAAGCAGGGCTTGGTAGTAGTGTGAAGAAAGGGCGAAGACCCAGCGGTCTCACAAGAAGACCCCCCCGAGGAGTGTCGTCGGTATTCAGGGACTGCAAAGGCTCACTGACCAAGTGACCGGGCGGAGGCGGAGTGTCGGTAGAGTAGAGACGGTTCTCGACTGACTGGGTCCTTCTTTTGCTTTTTTTAGATATAGCGTTGTCGGGTATCCCGGCGGACATTTTTATAATTAAACGCCACCAAAGTGCTGGCTGAACTCCTCGCCTCACGGCGATATAGTCTGCCATTATTGAGTGGCACAAGCGACAGCCCGAGCGCCGTGGGTCTGGGCCCAAACAAGGTATGCAAAGGGAATGAATACAATTATTAACTTTTAATTAGCTTTATGAAGACTTTCGTTCCAAAATTTTCGTAATTCAGCAGAAGAACAACAACCGGCCGCGGACCAAGACTTCCCATATGTGATTACTGCGAACATCAGTCTGGAGTAAAAACCTTGTCCCCTTTGCTCTGCTGGGACAGGTTGAATAGCCTTGATGCTGAGAAGAGAAAGTACTTGCTTTTGGGCCTCTGCCCACTGGTTTGGGGGAAGGTCTGGCCATCCGCTTGGGGGTTGGCAGTGAGTGGAAATAGAATCTGTATCCCTGGGATAAAATGTTCAAGACCCATCTATCCTGGGTAATGTACTCCCAGTTTTTTGCATGCAGGGCTAGTTTTCCTCCTAAGGGTGCAAGTACTTGAGCAAGGCTTGGAAGAGTTAAGGATAAGTCATTGAGAAATTTTACCATAGGAAGGTGGCGTACTACTCCCTGTTTCTGAGGTGGGAGCACTCCATCATTTAGATCTGTGCATACCCTGAGACTGTAGTCTTGGTGGTCTGCTGTCCCTGGGTTTGGACTGAAGGTCTGGGAGGGACTGGAAAAGACCAGTTTTTGCAAGGCCAACGCCTACTGAAACTAGGTGGCTGTACCTGTAGGAAATCTTTAACAGTTTGCATAGATTTAGCTTTTTCCTCCATCTTTTTGAGGACTACTTCTGCTTTAGTGCCAGACATTCTTGGTTTAATGGAGCATCTAGCAATTTTGCTTTGACATGGTCTGGCAAGATTTGTTCCCTAAGCCAAGCATGCCTTCTAAGAACAGACCCACTGACAGCATCCTGAAAGATGCTTCTAAGGCATCAAAACCACATTGCAAAGTATGTTTTCTAACTTGGTTAGCAGAATACATTAACTATTGTAAATCTTTATGTTCTGCACAATCAGGAATCATCATTATCTGTTTAACTCCATAATATGTTGCTGATACTTTAACATATGAAACTGGCAATTTAAAGCCCTGATGGCAAGAGTAGCAGAAGTGTATACCTTCTTACCCCATCAGTCTAAAGCCCTAGAATCCCTGTCCAAAGGGGTACAGTTTTTGGCTGTTGTAGTCTTAATGCCTTTAGGTCCCTGGGATATGGTCTCTGGATCCGCAGCAGGATTCTTAAAGAGGAATTTGTGGGAGTCAGGTACTCTGTAGTACCTGTCAGGTTTCCTGGGAGCTGCAGGCAAAGTATCAGGGGTAAGGCTGGATTCCATGAAGACATCCATCTACAACTTCCAGAACAGGAGGGAGAGCAAAAGCCATGCCTGAAAGAGTGGTTAAAAATTCCAAAAGTCTCTTTGGATTTGTGGTAGTGGTAGTCCCATCCCCCAGGAAATGCTCTAAGGGTGAGTTATGCAGAGTTAAATGAAAAATTCAGGTGGGGAAGCACAGGAAATGGATCCTCTGCATCTCAGAATCCATAGCAGGTAGAGGTGTCCTGGTAATCAATCAGAGGGGGTCAGGGTCATCAGGACTCTCATCTGAAGAAGAATCAGAAAAAAAAAGTAGTTTCTTTTGAAGGGAAGGCTGGCTTCCCTGATTAAACATTTGTTTCTGTGGCTTGTGGGCCTGAGAATGCGCTTTGGTCATCAATTTCCTAGGCGTAGTGCGAACTCTGGGCCTGAGAAATTCGGTATTTTTGGTTTGAAATGAAGTCGTCTGATTAATATGATCATCAGAAAGCCAGAATACACCCTCAGAAGCCGGTGCCTGCACAGCGGCTTCGGACCCATCCAAGGTAGAGATATCCGTAGGTTCCATAGTCGAAGCAGCATCTCACGGCATACCTGATTCCGAATGGATCTAAGTAGAGGCCTGCAAATCTGTAGAAGCGGGAATCAGGGGCTGCGAAAGCACCTCACTGAGTACCGGTGGACTGGTGACTAGCTTAATGGAAGCATTGTCGGCAGATTTGAACCTATGCAGTCTGTCTTTATCCTTAAGTTCTTTTGGAAGATCAGTAGTCGGATGGCTTATTGAAGCCATTTCGGAATACAGAGAACGAGAGCAAAAATATTTAGTGACAAAAATAGCGCTATGACGAATAGTTCGGGCATTGAACAAGGCACAAAACCGACAGCGAGGAACGTCATGGTCTGGGCCTAAACAGGCGGTACAGGAAGAATGAAAATCTCTGTGAGGTATTTGCTTTCCACAGGCAAGACTATTTTTAATTTTTTCTGACATCGGTTAGGGCAAGAAAAAAGTATCCCCAACGGGGTACTTATCTTTTAGAAGACTTCAGGTCTGAAACTCGAAAAACGAAAATTTCAGGAGGCGGCCGACCGGCACTTACGAACTGCTTCTGCTTTGGACTCTGCTTGGCAAGAAAAGCTGATGTAATGGCGTCGGCTGCGTGTTTCACACCCCTGACGACCTGACATCATGGAAGAAGCGACAGGATCCGACGCAAAAATCCCAAGACTCTGGTATTCAGGACGACTGAGGGCTACCGGCAGGCAGATAACCAAAGTGTGATGACTGCAACAGTGAAACCCGAAGAACATCAGCTAACATCTCTTTTTGGTTGATGAGATGTACTTGATTTGAGCTCCACTGGCCCAGAGTGCACCTGCCATCCAGGTGAGTGGCCCAGGCGTAGTCTGATGCACTTGTGGTGAGGGTATGAGTGGCGTGGGGTTGTGAGAAGGGAAGTCCCTTGTTGTGGTTGCATGCTGCTGCTCACCAAAGAAAAATTTTCCTTAGACAAGATATCATTGGTATAAGAGTTTCCAGGTCTTGAGTGTGGACACTAAAGGCTTTTTAAGTACCATTGTAGTTTCCTCATATGCAGTCTGGCATATGGAATGAGTAGAATACAAGAGGCCATGAACCCTAGAGCTTGCAAGATTTTCCTTGTGGTTAACTGAGTTCTGGTGGCTAGGTGACAGAAGTAGTCTGTCAGGTAGGCTTGTTTTTCTGCAGTAAGGAATACCATCTGGGATGCTGTGTCCAGGCTTGCTCCCAGGAATCCAATTGTGTGGTAGATAAAGTTTTGATTTCTTTTCGTTGATAGTATAACCCAGGGAGGTCAGTAGGTCCTATACAAAGATCAGTTGCTGTAGCAGCTTTTCCTGTCTGCCTGAATCAGGCAGTCATCTAAGTATAGGTAAATTTGAATATTTCTTTGTCTGCAAAAAGCAATGGCGGGAGCCAGACATTTTGGGAAAACTCTGGGAGCAGTAGATAAGCCAAAGGAAAGCGCAGAGAACTGAAAGTGCATAGATCCTGCCCTGAAACGTAGGTATTTCCTGCATGATTCCCTGCTTAGGATGTGTACGTAGGCCTCTTTTAGATCTAGGGTGGCTAACCAAGCATCACTGGAAAGTATAGGTAGAAGCTGCTGGAGGGTGAGCATTTTGAATTTTGGTATCACCAGAAAGGTGCTTAGAATGGATAGATCGAGTATGGGGCATCATGTGCCCTCTTTTCTGGGTACCAGGAAGAGTCTGGAATAGAAACCTTAGCCTATCTGTTCTGCATAAACATACTCTATTGCCCTTATGGAGAGCAGGGAAAGGACTTGCTATATGGCCTCTGCCCACTGGTTTGAAGGAAGATCTGGGAACACTTTTGGGGTTGGCAGAATGTGGAAATAAAATTTGTAACCCTGGGACACTATGTTGAGGACCCCAGTGGTCGTTGGTAATGGTAGCCCAGTTGTTTGCGTGGAAGCAGAATTTTCCTCCTAGGGGCATGAGCAGGTGGGCAGAGGGAGGGGGCGGCAGTGTAAAGTCATTGTGAGGTCTTACCATAGGGGGAGGCCTTGCACTCCTTGTTTTTGTAAAGGAGGAACTCCATTGTTTAGATCTCTGCATTCCCTGGGGCGGTTGTCGGGTGGGTCTGCTTCCTCTGGGTCTGGGCTGAGCTGGCCTGGAGGGGGCAGGAAAGGACCAGTGCTTGGAGGGGCAAAGCCCATTAAACCTCGGTGGCTGTACCTGTAAGAAGTCTTTAACGGTCTTCATAGATTTAGCTTTTTCTTCCATCTTTTTTAAAACCTCTTCTGTCTTGGTGCCAAATAAGTTGTCTTTGTTTAAGGGTGCGTCCAATAATTTTGATTTGACATGGTCTGGCAAGGTCAGTTCCTTAAGCCAAGCATGCCTTTTAAGGACTGAACCAGTGACTGCTGCCCTGCAAGATGTTTCTAGGGCGTCAAAGTCACATTTGTAAGCTGTGCTTAGTTACTTAACTTGCAGACTGCATTAACTCTTGTAACACTACTTTCTGGACAAGCTGGAAAAAAAGATATTTTTTGTTTGAGGAGTTCCATGGTATGCTGTTGATATTTCAGTTTATGGAACTGACAATTTAATTCTCTAACAGCAAGAGTAGCAGAGGTGTATACTTTTTTACCCCATCGACCTAATGCTCGGGAATCTTAGCTGAAGTTGCTTTGATTCTTTTAGGTCCTTGAGAGATGACCTTGGGGTCAAGCAGAAGGATTTTTAAAAAGAAATTTGTGAGAGTCAGGGACTCTATAATACATGTCAGGTTTCCTGGGAGCAGGAGGGAGGGTGTCAGGAGTCAGACTGGATTCCATAAAAACATCATCCACAACATCCAGGACAGGAGGAATGGCCAGAGGTCTGTGCTGTGGTAGATCTAAGAATTCCCTGAATCTCTTTTTTGACTGAGGATAGTCTTGACGTTCCCATTGGAAATGCTCCTTTAAAGTATGTAGGGTTTCCCCAAAGGAGAAGTCCTTGGATAGAGAGGCTGAAGGGATGGATTCCTCTGCATCAGAATCCTCATAAGCAGAGAGAGGTTGCATATCTTCATATTCAGATGCATCAAATTCATCGGACTCCTGTTCAGATAAAACCACTGGAGACAAGTCTCTCTTTCTTTTGGAAGGGGTAGCCTGGCCTTGTCTAATAAGCATTATAAGATCTTCTGCATTTTAAGGATTTGAGACTGAGGCAAGGAAGTATGTGGCTGAGCTTGGGTTGTCAGTTTTTTGGGTGTGGTTCATACCCTGGGCCTTAAAAAACTCAGTAGTTTTTGAAAGAACTGAAGACGCGAAAGAAATTGTCGGTCTGTGTTGATCATCGGTAGTGCAAAGTACTTCCTCGGAAGCTGGTGCCTGCTCATCGACTCCGGACCCATCCAAGGTAGAGATATCCACAGGATCTTTAGTCGAAGAAGACTTTCGTGGCATACTGGACTCCAAAAGGGTCTTGGTAGCAGCCTGCAAATCCACAGAAGCGGGCATCAGGGGCTGCGAAAGCACCTCACTGAGGACTGGGAACTGACGACTAACTTAACGGAAGTGTCGCTGGCAGTTTTGGATGTCTGCGGTCTGTCTCTGTCTTTATCCTTACGTTTATTCGGAAGATCGGTAGTCGGAAGGCTCACCGAAGCCATATCGGAATTTGAGGACTGAGAGCGAAAACATCTAGCTGCAATAAGAGCCCAACGACGTAGAGTTCTGGCATTGAACAAAGCACAAAAGTGACAGTGGGGAACATCGTGGTCTGGGCCTAAACAGGTGACAATAAGAATGGAAGTCTCGGTGTGGCATTGCTTTTCATAAGCAAGACAATTCTTAACTTTTTCTGACATCGGTTAGAGCAAGAAAAAAGGATCCCCAAAGGGGTACTTAGCTTTAGAAAGGTTCAACTTCAATTCGGAAATGAAACTCAGGAAGAGGCTGACAGGCAGTCGTGCAAACTCCTTCTGCATCAGGCTCCTCGGCAAGAAAGACTGATGTAAAGGTGTCGGCTGCCTGTTTTTATACCTCGGACGACCTGACGTCAGTCCTGGAGCAACAGCAACTGAAGCCAAAATACTAAGCCTCTGGTATTTGGGCCGACTGAGGGCTACCCTAGGCAGGATAACCCAACTGTGATGACTGCAACAGTGAAACACGAAGATCAGCAGCTAACATCTCTTTTTGGCTGACGTGCAGATGTATTTGATTTGGGCTCCATTGGCCCTGAATGCACCGGCCGTCCAGGTGAGCACCCCAGGTATAGTCTAATGCGTCTGTGGTGAGGGTCTTAGCGGCATGGGGTTGTGAGAAGGGTAGTCCCTTGCTGTGGTTGCATGCTGCTGCCCACCAAAGAAAATCTCCACTTAGACAAGGTATCATTGGTATAAGTGTTTCCAGGTCTTGAGAGTGCTGACACCAAAGGCTTTTTAGGTACCATTGTAGTTTCCTCAAATGCAGTCTGGCATATGGAATGAGTAGAATACAAGAGGCCATGAACCCTAGAGCTTGCAGGATTTTCCTTGCGGTTAACTGGGTTCTGGTGGCTAGTTGAGAGAAGCAAGTCAGGTAAACTTGTTTTTCTGGAGTAAGGAATGCCCTCTGGGATGCTGTGTCCAGACTTGCTCCCAGGACTACAATTTTTTGTGTGGGGGCTAGTTTTGATTTCTTTTCATTGATAGTATACCAAGGGAGGTCAGTAGGTCCTTTACAAAGATCAGGTGCTGTAGCAGCTTTTCCAGACTGTCTGCCTGAATCAGGCAGTCATCTAAGTATGGGAAAATGTGAACATTTCTTTGTCTGTATAAAGCAATGGTGGGAGCTGGACACTTTGTGAAAACTCTGGTAGCAGTAGATAAGCCAAGGGGAAGTGCAGAGAAAGTACAGTTGTGTACACTTAAAATAAATATAGATGTTCGAGTGTATTCACTGTTGCAGTCATTACATTTGGGTAATCTGCTGGCAGGTTGCCCTCAGTCAGCCTGATTAACAAAGTCTTGGGTCCCAAGGCCAGTTGCTGTCCCTTCTTCCATGACGTCAGGTCATCAGGGGTATAAAACATGCAGCTAACGCCATTTTCATCAGTTTTTCTTGGCCCAGATGTCAGGTGCCCCAAATGGGGCATATATATATATATATATCTATATATATATATATATATATATATATATATATATATATATATATATAGATATATATATATATTTATATATATATATACATATATAACTAGATATATATATATAATATATATATATATACATATATATAGATATATATATAGATATATATATAGATATATATAGATATATATATATATATATATATATATATATAGATATATATATATATATATAGATATATACAGATATATATAGATATATAGATATATAGATATATATATATATATATATATATATATATATATATATATATATATATATAGATATATATATATATATATAGATATATATATATAGATATATATAGATATATATATATATAGATATATATAGATATATATATATATATATATAGATATATAGATATATATATATATATATATATATAGATATATATATATATATATATATATATATATATATAGATATATATATATAGATATATATAGATATATATATATATATATAGATATTATATATATATATATATATATATATATATATATATATATATATATATATATATATATATATATATATATATAGATATATATAGATATATATATATATATATATATATATATAGATAGATATATATATATATATATATATATAGATAGATATATATAGATATATATATATATATATATATATATATATATATATATATACATATAGTTATATATATATATATATATATATACATATAGTTATATATATAGATATATATATATAGATATACATATAGATATATATATATATATATATATATATATATATATATATATATATATATATATATATATATATATATATATATATATATATATATATATATATATATATATATAGATATATAGATATATATATATATATATAGATATATAGATATATATATATATATATATATATAGATATATATATATATATATATATAGATATATATATATACACACACACACACACACACACACACACACACACACACACACACACACACACGTAATTTAGAACACACAGAATACACCTCCAAATAAAAGCAAATACAACAAAAGGGCTTTTGAGCATAGTAAGAGAAAGAAGAGGTATAAAAAGAGAAAAGTAGGGGGCTGGCAGGAGGGTAACCAGGACTGCAACAGTGAATACACTCGAGCATCTACATTTATGGTAAGTGTACACAAAGTACAGTTTTTTACCTACCATAAATGTAGATGTTTGAGTGTAAACACTGCTGCAGTCATTACACTTGGGTTATCCTGCCGTCAGGCGGTCCCACAGTCGGCCAGAGTTCCAAAGTCTTGGTCTGGCGTCGGTTGCTGATGCCTCCTCCCTGACGTCAGTGCGACAGGGGTATACAAGATGCAGCCAACGCCATTTTCTTCAGTTTTTCTTGCCCCAGATGTCAGGTGCTCCCAAATAGGTAGGCAATTCAAATTGCTAGTAAAAAATACAAAAGAAAAGTAAACAACCATTTTTAATTACCAGCAAATACTCCCCATAGGTAATAAAGGGTAGAAGCCCTAGGTAAGTTTCAGAAAGTAAGACGGGAAGGAGGGAGGGTAACCTGGACTGCAGCAGTGTTTACACTGGAACATTAAGAAGTTATGTACTCACCATAACGTTCCATCTGAGTAGGTAACTTCATTTGTCTGCAACCTTTGGGTATCGGATCCGATCTCGGATCCGAGCCGGCAACTTGTTTCACAGCTTTTAGATCAGAGCTCCTAGCTCCTCCCCTTACCCATAACCCCCTGCCAACCCTGACTGACCTCAGATCAAGTCTGCCCTTATACAAGCAGCTAAAAAGCTAAATAAGTCCCGAAAGGGACTAGAAGAACATCCACGACTAAAATTCTGAAGGTCAGGGGGAAGGAGGGGGGGATGGTTGTAGACAAATGAAGTTACCTACTCAGATGGTACATAACTTCTCAATCTGAAGTAGGAACTTCATTTGTCAGCAACCTTTGGGACAGAGTTCCCAGCTACCTGGATCTTGGGCGGAGCACTGCGGAGCCAAAGGATGCTCTCCCTCTGGAGAGAATATCCAGCTTATAATGGTTGATAAAAGTGTGAGATGAAGCCCAAGAAGCTGCGGAACAAATATCATCCAAGGACACTCTAGACCTAAAGGAGGCAGAGGTAGATATAGGGCAAGTAGAATGCGCACAAAGTCCCTGAAGTGCGGGCCTCTCATAACTTCCATAGGCCAAAAGAATACACTGCGAGATCCATCGTGATAAAGTGACCTTAGAGACAGATTTACCCAAGTTAAATTTGGCAAAGGAGATGAACAACTGGTTGGATTGTCTATGTCCAGCCGTCCTATGAATGTAGAAGAGCAGTTGTCTATGTACGTCTAACGAATGCAGTTTATATTCTCCTCTGTTCTGATACTTACAAAAGAAGACTGGCAGGTTAATGGATTGATTGATATTAGCCTCTGAAGTCACCTTGGGAAGAAATGATGGATTGGTCCTGAGGTACACTCTATCCTGGTGAAAGGCCAAGTACGGGGGTTTTACACAAAGGGCCTGAAGCTCAGAAACACTTTTCGTTGAAGTACTAGCGACAAGGAATGCCGTTTTCCAAGATAGGTACTTAAGGTCAACCGAAGCAGCAGGTTCAAAAGGGGTAGCTGTCAAGGCCTGCAGAACTAATGATAAATCCCAAGGGGGTACAACTTCCTTGACAGGAGGTCTGAGCAGAAAGGTACCCTGGAGAAAGGTTTTACACAATTTTGCCGTAATCAACGGACCTGACTCATGTCCCACATGGTAATGAGAAATAGCTGCCAGTTGAACCTTGACCGTAGAGCAGCTAGCCCCCTGATGAAAAAGTCCTGTAAGGAAATCCAATATCATTGGCAATGGGGCTGTGAAGGGATCCAAGTTATGATGCTCCGCCCAGATGGAGAGATGCTTCCACTTGCTGCGATAGACCTTTCTAGTGGAAGGCTTGTGTGCTGCTATTAGGATGGCTTTAACTGGGGAAGCGATTCCGGGAGTCCTGACTAGGAGTGGAACTGGAGCAGCCAAGCTGCCAACTTGAGGTTGTCCAGATTCGGAACCGGGAGACCTAGGGGATGAGATATTAGATCCAGTAGGGGATCCAGAATCCAAGAAGGATTTACCAGGTGAGACTACAGGTAAGGGAACCACGTTTGACGAGGCCAGAATGGGGCAATGAGGATCATTCTGCTCCCCAACCGACTGGCTTTCTGTATGAGTTTCAGCATCAGGGGTAGAGGAGGGTAAGCATAAAGCAGACCTGGAGGCCAAACATGCACCAGAGTCTCTCTCAGGGATTCCCCGAAGAGGGGAATTAGAGCAAAGCAGCCGTTGCATTTCGTATTTGAGGGAGAGGCGAAGAGATCGCAACAGGGTTGCCCCCACTTGGCAAAAATCCGCTTCGCTACCTGGGCTTTGAGAGACCACTCGTAAGGGGAAAGGATGGTGCGGCTGAGTCTGTCCGCCAGTATGTTGGACCGTCCCGGAATGTGCGTTGCAATAAGAAAGCAGTTGGTAGAGATCGCCCATTCCCACACTCTCATGGCCTCTCGATAGAGAGGAGAGGACCTGGTTCCCCCCTGTTTGTTGATGTACCAGACAACGGCCATGTTGTCCGTCTGTATCGCAACAGTTCCTACAGGAAGAAGGTTCTGAAGTGCCTGCAACGCCAACAGCACCGCCCTCATCTCCAGGACATTGATATGCAAAGAGGTCTCTGTGTCGTTCCACGTGCCTTGGACTGTCCTGCCTGAGCAATGCCCCCCACCCCACCCGAGGCGAGAGGTGTCTGTGGTCACCGTGGCGAGGGGAGGAGGCGTGGAGAAGGGATGTCCCGTATGGAGGTCCGGAGATTGGAGCCACCATAAGAGAACCCTCCTGCAAGCCCTGCTGAGGGAAATAGGATGGCTTAGGGGTGATAAAGAAGGGACAACTGGACTTGAAGGGTCCATTGCAGGACCGTCATATTCAGACGAGCCAATGGCAGAAGAGTGATCGCCGCCACCATGGATCCTAGAGCCCTCAGGACCAATTCCGCCAGTGGAGCTTCTAATTGGAGGATGGCCCGCACATGAAGCTTCAGGTTTTGTAGTCGTTCCGCAGTCAGGAATGCTAGACGGTTTCTCGTATCCAACTTGGCCCCTATAAACTCTATCACCTGAGTCAGAGCAAGAGAGGATTTGTCCATGTTGATAGTAATGCCCAGCTGGGGAGCAAGCCGGAGGAAGTAGTCCCTGGCTGAGCAGAGTAGATGCCTTGTCGGGGCGGTCAGGAGCCAGTCGTCCAGGTATGGAAAAACCTGCATTCCCTGGAGTCTCAGGTGGGCCGCTATCACTGCTAATATTTTGGTAAACACCCTGTGGGTTGTGGTCAGACCAAAGGGAAGGGCCCTGAACTGGTAGTGGCTGGCTCCTAGCCGGAAGCGGAGAAACCTCCTGGATCGTCTGTCCATTAGAATGTGGTAGTATGCATCCTTGAGATCTACTGAGCACATCCAGTCGTTCTCCCGCAATAGGGGGAGGATGGAGTGACCATCTGGAATTTTTCTTTGGTTACCGACAGGTTCAAAAAGGAGAGGTTGAGAATTGGCCTTAAGTCCCCCGTCTTTTTTGGCACCAGAAAGAACCTAGAGTAAAAACCTAATCCGAGCTGGTCTGGGGGGGCGGGTTGGATGGCTCTTTTTTCTAGAAGCTGCTGAATCTCTGCAGCAGCTACCTCCCTCTGATTGGGTGGTACATCGGGGAGGTTTCTGAATTTGGGGACATGATACAGGGGAATTTGGTAACCTCTGGATATGATAGGAAGCACCCAGCGATCTGTTGTGATGGACTCCCAAGCTGCCAGGTGCCTCGAGAAACGCCCCTGACTGCCTCCAGAGTGGAGCAGTCGGGCAACCCCTCAGGGTTGCTGCGTGGGCCGATCAGAGAAGGTTTCTCTGGACCCAAAATTCTTCGGGCCCCCTCTGCCTCTAGGGCGGTGTCCTCCCTGTCCTCCTCTGCCACGGAAGGACTGGTTGTCCGGAGCAGGTTGGGAATGTTGTGATTTCCGGAACCACATCTTCCTCTGTCCCTTTTGGTTCTTGGAGAAGGACCTCTGGGGAGCAGAGAAGTGGACTTCGACGGCAGATGTCTTCCCGTCCTTTTCGCTCTGGACCAAAGTCTCGCAAACGGTCTTGCCAAATAAGGCAGAACCATCAAAGGGGGCATTCGCAAATGACGCCTTGAAGGGTTCCGCGAAGTCACAATGTCGGAGCCAGGCCTGGTGTCTCATGACTAGGCCTGCTCCGCTGGCTCTTGGGCTCCCTCTGTGGCATGGGACAAAAGCCGCATAGAGGTATTCGATACAGATCTTAGAGTGGCCATGCGAGTGGAGTACAATTGCTTGTCCTCTGCCGACATGGACTCCGGTGGGGGGAAGCAGCGTACTCTTTGATAAGGTCTCGCTGCATCCTGATAACGTGTGCAATGTAGTTCAGGGACCTTACTGAGAAGGTCGGTGAACTAAAGACCCGCTTCCCTAGGCAATCCATCGAGCGGGACTCTTTGCTCGGTGGATGGACCGAGGGGCTCTACTGAGCTAATTCCCTCTTGGTGGCTGCCGCTACCAACATGGCATCTACGGGGGGACCCTTGCTCCAGTGGGACCTCTCTGAAGGGGGGCTCAGGATCCTATCGGGGCGCTTGGGAACTGGCTCCACAGTGTCCGGCTCCTTCCATGCCCTGGTGGTAATAAGGTCCACCAGGGGGTCGGCCGGAGGGGAAACCCAAGAAGTAGATGGGCCTGCTTCGAACGCCTCCAGGAACACGGACTCATCAGAGGAAGCCTTGGGGGCAGACCACCCCCCGCCGCTTGTGGTGCTTCTCCCTCTTTTCCTTCCTGGCCTCCCCCTCCTCCGGCGCAGTAGCGGGAGTTTGAGTCCCGGTCGGGGGGAGAGAGGCAGGAGTGGCCGCCACCGGAGCCTGGGAGGCGGCCACAGAAGTACCGGAGGCCGAAGCAGAATCCGGGGGCAAGAGTCCCGCTAGGATCAGCTTTGACCTCTGGTCCTAGTGCCCTGGGGTTGAACGCTGTGCAAATCGCACATCCAGAGGAAAGGTGTACAACCCCAAGGCACCGGACACACCGAGTGTGGCCATCCGCTGGGGAGAGCTTATGGCCACACTCGGTGCACTTTGAAAAAACTAACTTTGGGGCCTCAGACATGACTACCCTAACAAAATAAAACTCACTCACACAGAAGGCCCCAACTCACAAACAACACACACACACACAGCTACGATACCAGCGAAGGGTGGGGAGGAGAAAAAATATTAACTAAAATACTAAAGAGTAACAAGAAGGAACCTAACCCAACTCACTCTCACAAGAATTATTCACAATTAGCAATAAAAGGACTTATCTGAGCAGGAGCTCGTAACCTAGATGCTGTCTTGAAGCGCGGCAAACTAGATCTGAGGTCAGTCAGGGTTGGCAGGGGGTTATGGGTAAGGGGAGGAGCTAGGAGCTCGGATCTAAAAGCTGTGAAACAAGTTGCCGGCTCGGATCAGAGATCGGATCCGATACCCAAAGGTTGCTGACAAATGAAGTTCTTACTTCAGATCTACATTTATGGTAGGTACAAAACTGTACTATGTTCATCATGTTACACTGCTGCAGTCATTACACTTGGGTGGAATCACAAAGCTGAGGTAGGGAGGCTGGATCTATAAGGCATTAGGGGTGGCTATAAGGTCCTGTAGTACAGCAGTGGCGAAGCCATTTCTGGATTTGGAGTATAAAGGCAAATTGTAATGTTTGGTGAAGGTATGCACAGAACTCCATGTTGCTGCTTCCAAAATATCCTTGGTAGGTACTCCTCTGAGGTAGGCAGTTGAAGTGGCTGTTGCCCTGGTGGAGTGATATCTAATGCTGCTAGGTACAGGTTTCCCATGGTAGGTATAGCAGAAACGTATACAGTGTCCTATCCATTTTGAAATAGTCTGCTTTGAAATGGCTTTACCCTGTGCTCCTGCAGCGTATGCTACCAATTGCTCAAATTTTCTGAGAGCTTTGGTTTTGTCCAAGTAGAAGCGCAACTGCCTGTGAATGTCCAAAGAATGTAGTAGTCTCTCCCCTTTGTTCTGTAGTTTTGGATAAAAAGCTGGCAAGTGAATAGTTTGGTTTAGAGCCACACTTGATACCACCTTTGGCATAAACGTAGGGTTAGTTCTTAAAGACATCCTGTCCTGGTGGAAGATGAGGAAAGGTTCCACTGCCATTAGTGCCTGTAATTCTGAAACTCTTCGTGCTGATGTTATTGCCAGTAGCAGAGCAGTTTTCCAAGAGATGTATTTTAATTCTGCTGTGTTAGCTGGCTCAAAAGGAGGTAAGGTTAATTTTTCCAAAACAAAGTTGAGGTCCCAAGTTGGTGTAGGTGCTCTATGGGGCAGTCTTATGTTTTTAGCCTCTCTGAGGTAATGTCTGAGCAAAGGATTAGAGAAAATTGGTGGATCCGTGTCGTAATGAGCAGAGATAGCTGAAGCGTGGATTTTGATGGATGAAAAAGAGAGGCCCTTGTCCAGCATCTCAGTTAAGTATTGCAGTATCTGAGGGATGTTTGGGACAAGAGGGTCAAGGTTGTGCGCTTGGGTTCCAGGCACAAAATCTCTTCCATTTATCCGAGTACGCTTTCCTAGTGCTAGGCCTTCTGGCCTCCAGAATGACATCCATAACAGCTTTGGAGAGAGGCATTGCTTGCTTGACTAAGGAATTTTCCATGCAGCTAGATTTAAGGTCTTTAGCTGGCTGCGAAGTATCTTATTATTGTGTTGTGTCAGCAACTGTGGGATTTGAGGCAAAATCCAGGGTGGCTCTTGTGCTAAGTTCTTTAAGATTGGGTACCAGTGCTGGTGTGGCCAAGTCTGGTGCAATCAGAATCATTTTTGGCTCTTCCTGCCTGGCTTTTATGAGTACCTTTGGAAGGAGAGGTAAAGGAGGGAAAGCGTATACTTGTAGTTTTTTCCAGCTGAATGAGAGGGCATCCACTTTCCATGCTTGAGGATGGTAGCTCCTTGTGCAGAATTTCTGTAATTGGCAGTTCTTTGGGGAAGCAAACAGATCTATGTCCGGGCTCCACCATTTTTGTGTTATCATTCTGAATATTTGTGGGTTCAGTTCCCATTCGTGTGGGTCCATAATGTTTCTGCTTAGGTCGTCTGCCAGTGTGTTTTTCTCTCCTGGCAGGAATTGTGCTTGCAGATGAACTTGGGGGGCTTAGACTTAGCAGAGGGTTTAATGGTTAACTGGGTAGGTCTGAAAACACCCACTGTAGCTGTGGATTGCTCAGCTACTTCGGTTCTCTCTGTAGGTTTAGGATCGGTAAGCCGAAGACGTAGTGCATCCGAAGGCCCAGCCATCTCCACGTGGGAGTCGGAGGCAGTCTGTGGTTCTGTGGAAGCGGTCGTCAGGGGCTGCGTAGGCGCCTCGCTGAAAACCGGAGAACCGGTGACCGGCCTAGAAGAGGCCTCGTCATCAGTTTTGGGTCTCGGATGCCTGTCCTTGCGCTTTTTATGCATTGCGGTCGTCGGAATTTCCGACGGCATGGTGTAATTCAATTTTCTACCAAAATAATGTTGGGCAAAATCAAACAGACGTTCAATAGTGCGCTTGTTAAACCTAGCACAAAACCGACAACCAGTGATGTCGTGGTCAAGGCCTAGGCATGGAATACAATAGGAGTGGAAATCCTTATGAGGTATTTGCTTCCCACAAGAAATACAATTAACTTTTACTGACATCGGTCTGAGGCAAGAAAAAGTTTCCCCAATGGGGTACTTAGCTTTTTTTAGAAGACTTCGGTTCTGGATTCGGAATGAAAATCTCAGGAGTCGGCTGACCAGCACTTGCGAACTGCTTCTGCTTCGGGCACCGTGCGGCAAGAACGACTGAAGAAAATGGTGTTGGCTGCATCTTATATACCCCTGTCGCACTGACGTCAGGGAGGAGGCAACAGCAACCGGCACCGGACCACGACTTTGGAACTCTGGCAGACTGCGGGACCGCCTGACGGCAGGATAACCCAAGTGTAATGACTGCAGCAGTGTAACACGATGAACATCTGTACTATGTTCTTCGTGTTTCACTGTTGCAGTCATTACATTTGGAAAGAATCCCAAAGCTATGGTTGGGAGGATGGAATTATAAAGCAGTAGGAGCAGCTATAAGGCCCTGCAGGACAGCAGTGGCAAACCCTGCTCTGGATTTAGAGAAGAGAGGTAAATGGTAATGCTTGGTGAACGTATGAACTGAGCTCCAGGTAGCAGCTTCTAGAATGTCTCTGGTAGGAACCCCTCGGAGAAAGGCTGCAGAAGTAGATGCAGCCCTAGTGGAATGGGATCTGATCCCCTTGGGAAAGTACAGTTGTGTACACTTTCCATAAATGTAGATGTTCGAGTGTATTCACTGTTGCAATCATTACATTTGGGTTATCCTGCTGGCAGGTTGCCCTCAGTCGGACTGAATTCCAAATTCTTGGGTCCTGCGTCGGTTGCTGTTGCCTCTTCCCTGACGTCAGGTAGTCAGGGGTATGAAAGATGCAGCAGACGCCATTTTATTCAGTTTTTCTTGCCCCAGATGTCAGGTGCCCCCAAAAGGGTAGGCTAAAACTATGTAAATAAAGCATACATGCACCAAAATAAGCTTTATCTTCATCTATAAGCAAATACACCACCTAGGTTGTATAGATTAGAGAAGTAAAGATAAGTTCCAGCAAAAATAAGGGGGATGGCGGTGGGTAACCTGGACTGCAACAGTGAATACACTCGAACATATACATTTATGGTAAGTGTACACAACTGTACTATGTTCTTCATGTTTCACTGTTGCAGTCATTACATTTGGGTTGAGTCCCAAAACTACAGTTGGGTGGCTGGAGCTAAACAGCATTAGGAGCGGCTATGAGGCCCTGCAGAACTGCAGTGGCAAAGCTTGCCCTGGATTTAGAGTAAACAGGCAGACTGTAATGTTTTGTAAAGGTATGCACTGAACTCCAAGTAGCAGCCTCTAAAATGTCTTTGGTTGGTACTCCCCTGAGAAAGGCTGCAGAAGTGGTTGCAGCTCTGGTTGAATGTGGCCTAATGCCCTTAGGCACTGGTTTGTCATGTTGTGAATAGCAGAAACAAATGCAGTGGACCTATCCACTTTGATATAGTCTGCTTGGAGATGGCCTTTCCTTGTGATCCTGCAGCATATGCCACTAGTAATTGTTCTGTCTTTCTGAAAACTTTAGTTTTGCCCAAGTAGAAAGTACAGTTGTGTACCTACCATAAATGTATAAAAAATAAGACCTCCAAGGAGAGCACCAATACCTACTTGGGATCTCAATTTTGTTTTAGAAAAGCTCACACTGCCTCCTTTTGAACCAGCCAGCTCAGCTGATATAAAATTCTTATCATGGAAAACTGCTCTGCTCTTAGCAATAACTTCAGCAAGAAGAGTCTCAGAGTTACAGGCATTAATGGCAGTGGAACCTTTCATCATTTTTCACCAGGACAGGGTCTCTCTTAGGACAAACCCAACATTCATGCCAAAGGTTTCCAATGTGGCTCTTAACCAAACCATTCGTTTACCAACTTTCTATCCATATCCCTAGAATAAAGGGGAGAGACTTCTGCACGCTTTGGCCATGCACAGCTACGATTCTACTTGGACAAAACAAAAGCTTTCAGAAAAACTGAGCAACTTTTTGTAGCCTATGCTGCAGGATCACAATGAAAGCCTATCTCAAAGCAGACAATTTCAAAATGGATAGGACACTGCATTCGCTTCTGTTATGCACAACATAGCAAATCAGAACCTAAGGCCATTAGGCCACATTCTACCAGAGCAGCAACCACTTCAGCAGCCTTTCTCAGAGGAGTACCAACCAAAGACATTTTAGAAGCTGCAACCTGGAGTTCAGCCCACACTTTCACCAAGCACTACCACTTACTTCTCTACTCTAAATCCAGTGCAGGCTTTGCCACTGCAGTTCTTCAGGGCCTGGTCGCCTCTCCTAATCCTATTTAGGCCCAGCCACCCAACCTCAGCTTTGGGATTCAACCCAAGTGTAATTGACTGCAACAGTGAAACACGATGAATGGTACAGTTGTGTACCTACCATAAATGTAGATGTTCGAGTGTATTCACTGTTGCAGCCCAGGTTACCCACTCACCATCCCCCTTTTCATTGCTGGCACTTTTCTGTACTTCTCAACTCTATACAACCTATGTGGTGTATTTGCTTGTAGATGAAGGAAACGTTTATATTAGTACATGCATGCTTTTTGGTATAATTATATTTTTTCAGCCTTCCTATTTGGGGGCACCTGACATCTGGGGTAAGAAAAACTGAAGAAAATGGCATCGGTTGCATCTTTTATACCCCTGGCGCACTGATGTCAGGGAAGAGGCGACAGCAACCGACGCCGGACCTAGACTTTGGAACTCTAGCCGACTGCGGGTAGCCTGCCAGCAGGATAACCCAAGTGTAATGACTGCAACAGTGAAACACAATGAACATTCTAAGTTGTCTGTGTACGTCCAAAGAATGCAGAATTTTCTCCCCCTTGTTCTGTGGATTTGGATAAAAAGTTGGCAAATGAATTGTTTGGTTAAGGGCTACACTGGATACCACCTAAGGCATAAAGGTAGGGTTTTGTTCTCAGAGAGACCCTGTCTGGATAAAAAAATGATAAAGGGTTCCACAGCCATGAGAGCCTGTAGCTCTGAAACTCGTTTTGCAGAAGTTATTGCTAGGAGAAGAGCTGTTTTCCAAGATAAGAACTTTATATCTGCAGTAGCAGCTGGCTCAAAAGAAGGTAAGGTGAGTTTTTCCAAGACATAATTGAGGTCACATGCAGGTATTGGCGTTCTCCTTGGAGGCCTTAAGTTTTTGCCTCCTCTGAGGTACTGCCTTAATAAAGGATAAGAAAAGAGTGGTGGCTCTGTATTGTAATGAGCCAAAATGGCAGAGGCATGGATTTTAAATGATGAAAAAGATGGGCCTTTGGTCCAGCATCTCAGTTAAGTTTTGAAAAATCTGAGGAATATTTGGGACAGCTGTATCAGTTCCTTGAGCTTGGTTCCAAGCGCAAAATCTCTTCCATTTCCCAGCATAGGATTTTCTACTACTAGGCCTTCTGGCTTCTAAAATGACATCCATCACAGCTTTATTGAGAGGTGTGGTTTTTGTATGGCTACATTATCCGCCATGCTGCCAGGTTTAGGGTCCTGAGTTGGCTGTGCAGAATCTGATTGTTTTGTTGGGACAGTAGATGAGGTATTTCAGGTAAGGTCTAGGCTGGGTACTGGGACAAGTTCCTTAAGATCGGATACCAGTACTGGCGGGGCCAGTCTGGGGCAATCAGAATCATTTTAGGTTTCTCCTGCCGGACCTTTAGGAGTACCTTGGTGAGGAGAGGCAGTGGAGGAAAGGCATATACTGATAGGTTTGTCCAGTTGAAAGATAAGGGGTCCACTTTCCAAGCTTTTCTGTGATAAGTCCTTGTGCAGAATCTTTTTAGTTGATTGTTTTGAGGGGAGACAAATAGATCTATGTCTGGAGTCCCCCTTTCTATGTTATCATGCTGAAGAATTGTGGATCCAGGTGCCACTCATGGGGATCTATGTGGTTTCTGCTTAGTTCGTCTGCCAGAGTGTTTTCCTTTCCTGGCAGGAATTGTGCCTGCAGATAAACTTGGCAAGTCAATGATGTGTCCCATAAAGCCATGGCTTGTCTGCACAGGGGATAAGAATGAGTGCCCCCCTGCTTGTTTATGTACCACATGACAGTGGTGTTGTCTGTCTTTATCAGTAGTTGTCCCGGATGAAGTAGGTCCTTGAAGCCTGTTAGGGCATTTTGAACAGCTAGCATCTCTTTTTGATTGATATGTAGATGCTTTTGGTTTGTGGACCAGGAGCCCTGAACGCCTCTTCCTGCCATGTGTGCCCCCCAGGCATAATCTGAAGCATCCGTCGTTAGGCTCTGCCTGGCTGGGGGTAGTGAGAATGGCTGTCCCTTGTTTTGGTGACAAGCCTTTGACCACCATCGAAACTCCTGTTGCAGGCAGGGAATTAGAGTAATCATTGTTTACAGACTGTGGCAATGTTCTGTCCAGACACTTTTTAGGTACCATTGAATTTTCCTCATATGCTGTTTTGCATATGGAATTAGTAAGATGCAGGATGCCATGAAGCCCAAAGCCTGCAGAATTTTTCTTGCAGATAACTGGGTCTTTGTTGCCATTTCCTTGAAATAGGTAGTCAGTTGCTTTTGTTGATCTGGAGTGAGATAAGCCATCTGGGAAGTTGTATTTAAGCTTGCACCCAGGAATATTATCTCTTGAGAGGATACTTGTTTTGGTTTCTTTTTGTTGACTGTGCACCCTAGGCATATTAAAAGTCTTATCACAAACGTCAGATGATGTAGTAGAATGTCCTTGATCTCTGCTTGTATGAGGCAGTCGTCCAAGTAAGGATATATTTGTATTCCTCTGTCTGCAGTAAGCAATTACTGGTGCCAGGCACTTTGTGAAGACCCTGGGCGCAGTAGATAAGCCAAAGGGCAGTGCAGAGAATTGGTAATGCTTTGAGCCAGCCTTGAATCTGAGGTATCTTCTGCATGATTGTCTGACTGGGACATGCAGGTATGCCTCTTTTAGGTCCAAAGTCACGAGCCAAGCCTTGCTGCCCAGCATGGGCAGAAGCTGCTATAAGGTCAACATCTTGAATTTTGGTATATCCAGGAAAGTGTTTAGAATAGATAGGTCCAGTATTGGTCTCCATGCTTTGTCCTTTCTGGGTACCAAGAACAGTAGAGTAAAATCCTTGTCCCTGATCTTGCTGTGGCACTTGTTGAATAGCCCTCATGTCCATGAGAGCTGCGACTTGTTTTTGAGCCTCTGCCCATTGATTTTTTGGCAGGTCTGGCCAACCGTTTGCCCTTGGCAGGGTATGGAAATGAAATTTGTAGCCTTGTGACACTATGTCTAGAACCCATTTGTCCTGGGTTGTAATGTGCCAATTTTATGAAAAAAGTGCTAGTTTTCCCCCTAAGGGTGCTGCCAGAAGGTAAGTGCTTGGTGCAGGGAGGGGGAAGTCATTGGGACTGTTTCCTGTATGATTGTGCTTCGTCTTCTCCACCTTTGGAGGTAGAAGCACTCCGCTGATTAGACCTGTAGGATCCTTGCGGCTGTGATCTGCCTCTAGGGCGTCTGGATCTGCCCCTTTGAGATCTGTCTGAGACTGGAAAGGACCAATTCTTTGTAGGCCAGTGTCTGCTAAATCTAGGCACTGTACCTGTAAGAAATCCTTGACCATTTGCATAGATTTAGCTTTGTCCTCCATTTTCTTTAACACCTCTTCTGCCTTAACACCAAACAAGGTATCATGCTGTAAAGGAGCATCTAATAATTTTGCTTTAACACGGTCAGGCAGATTCTGTTCCTTTAACCAAGCATGCCTCCTAATGACAGAACCCGTAACAGCGGCCCTGCAGGAGGCCTCCAGAGAATCAAACCCAAATTGCAAAGTATGCTTTCCAACTTGCTCAGCTGCATGCAATAAATCCTGCATTTCTTTGTTTTCTGCACATTCAGAATTTGCCATCATTTTCTGTTTAAGCAGTGTCATGATATATTGCTGATATTTGAGCATATGAAATGGACAATTTAAGGCCCTTATAGCCAAGGTAGCAGATGTGTAAATCTTTTTTCCCCATCTATCCAGTGCCCCAGGGTAGGGTTTCTTGCAGTAGAAGCCTTGACCCCTTTTTGGACCCTGAGAAACAGCTTCTGGGTCTGCAGTAGGGTTTTTGAAAAGGAATTTATGAGAGTCGGGGACCCTGTAGTATCTGTCCGGCTTAACAGAAGCTGGAGGTAAAGAGTCAGGGGTCAGACTAGACTCCGAGAACACATCTACAATGTCCAACACAGGTGGAATAGCTAGAGGCCTGTGTTGAGGAAGTAAAAGGAAATCTCTGAGCCTTTTCTTAGATTCTGAAAAATCTTGGCTCTCCCAGTGGAAGTGCCCCCTCATGGTATGCAAGGTTTCCTCAAAAGAGTAGTCCTCAGGAGGAGAAGCTGAAGGAATTGATTATTCAGCATCAGAATCCTCACAGGGGGGAAGAGAATATTCCTGATCAGAAGAAATGGAAACCTGATCTGAAGATTCATAGTCTGTCTCTTGCCTAGGCCTCTTATCAGGAGGGGGATGGGAACCCCTGATCAAGGTGATTAAATCTTCGGCCATTTTGAGCATCTGTTTTTTGGGCATGGAGGCCTGTCCTTGTGGCTGGTAAACTTGTTTCTTTGCCTTTAAAAGTGTTTTAGTCTTTGAAGTCTGTTTAATATATAATTGTTTAGGTGTGAATACACCCTCCGAAGCCAATGCCTGCTCAGCGGCTCCGGACCCAACTGAGGGAATAATCTCTGAGGCTCCAATCCCTTGAATTTCCAGCGGCCTGGCCGACTCCATGTGGGAGTCCGTAGCAGCCTGCGACTCTAAAGTAGCGGGCGTCAGGGGCGGCAAAAGCACCTCACTGAGAACCGGCGACTTGCTTAGGAGAAGCTTCGTCGTCGGTTTTGGACCTCGGTTGCCTTTTTCTTTTTCTTTGCATTTTTTGTGAACTCCGGTAGTCGGATGGCTATCCGACGACATTGTATAATTAAATCTTTGCCCAAAATAGCTTAATGCAAAATCGTACTGACGCTTAATAGTGCGTTGGTTAAATCTAGCACAAAACCGACAACTAGCAACTTCGTGGTCAGGGTCTAGGCAAGGAATACAATAAGAATGAAAGTCCTTATGAGGTATTTGCTTCCCACAAGAAATACAATTAACTTTTTCTGACATCAGTCTGGAGCAAGAAAAAATTTTCCCCAACGGGGTACTTAGCTTTTAATGAAAACTTTGGATCTGAAACTCGAACACGAAAATCTCAGGAGTCGGCCGACCGGCACTTGCGAACTGCTTCTGCTTCGGGCACTATGCGGCAAGAAAGACTGAATAAAATGGCATCAGCTGCATCTTTCATACCCCTGACGACCTGACGTCAGGGAAGAGGTGACAGCAACTGACGAAGGACCCAAGACTTTGGAATTCAGGCCGACTGAGGGCAACTTACCAGCAGGATAACCCAAATGTAATGACTGCAACAGTGAAACACGAAGAACATCAGGTTTACCATGATGCATGCAACAGAAACTAATACAATGGCTTATCCATTTTGAAATAGTCTGCTTTGAAATAGCCTTTCCCTCTGCCCCTGAAGCAAATGCCACCAGTAGTTGCTCAGATTTTCTTAGAGATTTTGTCCTGTTTAAGTAGAATCTTAGTTGTCTGTGTACATCCAATGAATGCAGAATCCACTCCCCCTTGTTGTGTGGATTTGGGAAAAAAGTTGGCAGATGAACTGTCTGATTAAGAGCCACACTAGATACCACTTTAGGCATAAAGGTCGGATTGATCCTGAGCGACACCCTGTCCGGGTAGAAAATAATAAAAGGCTCCACTGGCATGAGAGCCTGTAGTTCTGAAATCCTTCTAGCTGAAGTGACTGCTAAAAGAAAAGCTGTCTTCCAGAGAGAAATTTTATGTCTGCAGTAGCAGATGGCTCAAAAGGAGGTAGGGTGAGCTTTTCCAACACAAATTTGAGGTCCCATGCCGAAGTTGGTGCTCTCCTGGGAGGTCTTACATTTTTGGCTCCTCTGAGATACTGCTTTAGCAGGGGATGAGAAAAGAGGGAGGCTCTGTGTTGTAATGAGCTGAAATGGCAGAGGCATGGATTTTTATGGAAGAGAAAGATAAGCCCTTGTGAAGCATCTCAGGTAAATATTGCAGAATCTGAGGAATATTGGGCATTGCTGTGCTTATTCCTTGTGCCTGGTTCCAGGCACAGAATCTTTTCCATTTATCAGCATAAGATTTTCTAGTACTAGGCCTTCGAGCCTCCAAAATGACATCCATCACATCACAGGTTTGCAGAGAGATGTAACTGGTGAAATTAGTTGATTAGCCATGCTGCAAGATTCAGAGTTTGGAGCTGAGTGTGCAGAATTTGATAGTTCTGCTGAGACAGTAGATAAGGTGTCCGAGGCAGGTACCACAGAGGAAGGTGTGACATATTGCATAGGCGCAGGTACCAGTGTTGGCGAGGCCAGTCTGGAGCAATCAGAATCATTTTTGTTTTTTCCTGACTTTTAGTAATACCTTGGAGAGCAAAGGCAGAGGGGGAAAGGCATAGACTGATAGGTTTTTCAGGCTGAAGGACAGAGCATCCACTTTCCAAGCTTTTTTTGTGATGGATTCTTGTGCAGAATTTGTCCGTTAGTTTTGGGGTGAGGCAAAAAGATCTATGTCTGGGCTCCCCCATTTGCGTGTCAACATGCTGAAGATTTATGGATCCAGTTTCCATTCGTGTGGGTCCATAAGATTTCTGCTTAGTTCGTCTGCCAGAGTATTTTGCTTTCCTGGCAGGAATTGAGCTTGTAGATGTATTTGGTAAGTCAAGGCTGTGTTCCACAAAGCCATGGCTAGTCTGCAAAGGGGGTAGGCATGAGTACCCCCCTGCTTGTTTATGTACCACATGACTGTGGTGTTGTCCGTCTTTATCAGTAGTGGTCCTGGATGAAGAAAGTCCTTGAAGGCTGTCAGAGCATGCTGTACAGCTAGCATCTCTTTCTGGTTGATATGCAGGTACATATGATTTGGGCTCCATTCGCCCTGAATGCATCTCCCTGCCAGATGCGCCCCCCCAAGCATAATCTGATGCATCTGTAGTCAGGGTTTGGGTGACAGGGGGTGGAATGAATGACAGTCCCTTGTTTTGGTGACAGGCCTCTGCCCACCATAGGAACTCTTGCTGCAGGCAAGGAATTATAGGAATCATTGTTTCCAGGCTGTGACAATGTTGACTCCATAAGCTTTTTGGGTACCATTGAAGTTTCCTCATATGCAGTCTTGCATATGGAATTAATAGAGTGCAGGAAGCCATAAACCCCAAGACCTGCAGAATTTGTCTTGCAGATAACTGGGTTTTTGTGGCCACTTGTTTGAAGTAAGTCATCAATTGGATTCTTTTTCTGGCATGAGGTAAGTCATCTGGGCAGTTGTAGTCAAGCTTGCACCCAGGATTTTAATTATTTGAGATGGTACCAGTTGTGATTTCTTTTCATTAATGGTGTACCCTAGGCAAGTTAGAAGCCTTTTTACAAACGCCAGTTGCTGTAGAAGAGTGTCCTTGTTTTCTGCCTTAGACAATCGTCCAGATAAGGATACATTTGAATGTTTCTTTGTCTGCAAAATGCAATTACTGGTGCCAGGCACTTTGTGAAGACCCTGGGAGCAGTAGATAAGCCCAAAGGGCAGTGCAGAGAACTGGTAATGCAAATAGCCTGCTTTGAAGAGGAGGTATCTTCTGCAAGATTCCCTGATTGGGATATGCAGGTAAGCCTAGAGTTACCAACCAGGCATCCTTGCCTAGCATAGGCAGTAACTGTTGTAGAGTCAGCATCTTGAATTTTGGAATGTCCAGGAATGTATTTAGAATGGATACGTCCAGAATTGGACACCATGATTTGTCTTTTCTGGGTACCAGGAAAAGTCTTGTATAAAAACCTTGTCCCTTTTCCTTTTCTGGTACTGGTTGAATAGACCCATATTCATGAGGGACATAACTTGCTTCTGGGCCTCTGCCCACTGATTTGGAGGCAGATCTGGCCATCCGTTTGGGATTGGCAACATGTGGAAATGAAATCTGTATCCCTGGGATACTATATTTAAGACCCACTTGTCCTGGGTAGACGCCAATTTTGTGCATGAAGTGCTAGTTTTCCCCCCAAAGGGGCTACCAGAAGATGTGCTTGGAGATGGCTGAGGAAAGTCATTGAGACTGTTTACCGTAAGGAGGTGCCTTGCTACTTTCAGATTTGGAGGTGGAGGCACCCCATTGTTTTGTTCTATAAGTTCCTTGTGACTGAAACGTGGAGCCTTTGGAGTGTCTGGGTTTGGCCTGAGCGGCTCTGGTGGGTACTGGAAAGGACCAATCCTTAGTAGGTAAGTGCCTACTGAACCTGGGTGGCTGCACTTTTAGGAAATCTTTTACAGTTTGCATAGATTTAGCTTTGTCTTACATCTTTTTCAAAACTTCTTCTGCCTTATTACCAAATAGACTGTCCTGTTGTAAAAGGGCATCCAACAATTTTGCTTTAACATGATCAGGCAGATTTTGCTCCTTGAGCCAAGCATGCCTTCTTATCACAGATCCACTTACAGCAGCCCTGCAAGAGGTCTCCAAGGAATCAAAACCACATTGCAAAGTATGCTTTCCAACTTGTTCAGTTGAATGCAATAAATCCTGTAACTCTATTTTCCACACAGTCAGAAATCAACATCATTTTCTGTTTAAGTAAGCCTATGACATGTTGCTGATATTTAAGCATATGAAACTGACAGTGATTGCCAAGGTTGCAGACGTGTAAACCTTCTTACCCCATCTATCCAGCGCCCTGGAGTCTCTAACAGAAGGGGTAGGATTTTTAGCAGTAGAAGCCTTAACACCCTTGGGGCCCTGAGAGATGGTTTCAGGGTCAGCAGTAAGGTTTTTAAAAAAGAATTTGTGGGAGTCAGGAACTCTGTAATATCTGTCTGGCTTACTAGGAGCCGGAGGGAGGAAATCAGGAGGCATGCTGGATTCTGAGAAAACATCATCAACAATGTCTAGAACAGGAGGTATAGTCAAAGGCCTATGCTGAGGAAGGAGGAGGAAATCCCCAAGCCTCTTTTTTATATTCTGAAAAATCCTGACTCTCCCAATGAAAATGTTCCCTTAAGGTATGCAAAGTTTCCCCAAAAGAAAAATCCTCAGGAGGAGAAGCAGAAGGGATGGATTCTTCTGCATCAGAGTACTCGTAAGGTGGAATAGATAATTCCTGATCAGAAGAGGAATCAGAAGAAATGGAAATCTGATCTGAAGATTCATAATCAGTGCCTTGCCTAGGCCTCTTAGCAGGAAGGGGGTTGGGAACCCCTGATCAAGGTAATTAAATCCTCAGCCATTTTGATCATTTGTTTTTTAGGCATAGGGGCCTGTGCACGTGGCCCAAGCGTCAGTTTTTTTAGACATAGAAGGTGATTTTGGCCTAGGTTTTGAAGATGGCGTTGGTTTAATATACAAATCTTTAGGACTGAAAACACTCTCAGAAGCCGGTGCCTGCTCAGTGGCTCTGGACCCATCTAAGGTAGAGACATCTGCGGGTTCAATACTTAAAGTGTCTCACGGCACACCAGACTCTAAATGGGTCTCAGTAGAGGCCTGCAAATCAAAAGTAGCGGGTATCAGAGGCTGCAAAAGCGCCTCAGTGAGTACCGGTGGCTGGCTTAGGAGAAGCTTCATCGGTTTTGGACCTAGACAGTCTGTCTCTGTCTTTTTCTTTGCATTTTTGTGTATTCCGGTAGTCGGATTGCTAACTGACGACATTTCTGTATAGTTAAATCTTGAGCAAAAATATTTAGATGCAAAAATATACCGATGCTTAACAGTGCGTTGGTTAAATTTAGCACAAAACCGACAGCAAAGCACATTGTGGTCAGGACCTAGGCAAGGAATACAGTACAAATGAAAATCCTTAAGAGGTATTTGCTTCCCACAAGTAATACAATTATTAACTTTTACTGACATCAGTAAGGAGCAAGAAAAAGTTTCCCCAGTTCTGAAACTCGAAAACGAAAATTTCAAGAGTCGGCCGACCGGCACTTACGAACTGTTTCTGCTTCGGGCACTGCGCGGCAAGAACGACTGATGAAAATGGCATCGGCTGCATGTTTTATACCCCTGACGACCTGATGTCATGGAAGAAGGGACAGCAAACGACACAGGACCAAGACTTTATTAATCAGGCCGACTTAGGGCAACCTGCCAGCAGATTACCCAAATGTAATGACTGCAACAGTGAAACACAAACATCTGAAAGTGCATAGATCCTGCCCTGAAATGCAAGTATTTCCTGCATGATTCCCTGATTGTGATGTGTAGGTAGTCCTCTTTTAGGTCTAGGGTGGCTAACCAAGCATCACCGGAAAGCATAGGTAGAAGCTGCTGAGGGTGAGCATTTCGAATTTTGGCATCACCAGAAAGGTGTTTAGAAAAGATAGATTGAGGATGGGATGCCATGTGCCCTCTTTTCTGGGTACCAGGAAGAGTCTGGAATAGAAACCTTGGCCTATCTGTTCTGCAGAAATATGCTCTATTGCCCTCAAGGAGAGCAGGGAAAGTACTTGCTATTTGGCCTCTGCCCACTGGTTTAGAGGAAGATCTGGGAACCCTTTTGGTGTTGGCAGTGTGTGGAAATAAAATTTGTATCCCTCGGACACTATGTTGAGGACCCAACGGTCATTGGTAATGGTGGCCCACTTGCTTGCTTGGAGGGAGAGTTTTCCTCCTAGGGGCACGAACAGGTGGGCATAGGGAGGGGGTGGTAGTGCAAAGTCATTGTGAGGTCTTATCATATGGGGGTGGCCTTGCACTCCCTGTTTTTGTAGAGGAGGAATTCCATTGCTTAGATCTCTGCATTCCCTGGGGCTGTTGTCGGGTGGGTCTGCTTACCCTGGGTCTGGGGTGAGCTGGCCTGGAGGGGGCAGGAAAGGACCAGTGCTTGGAGGGGCAATGCCTACTGAAACTCGGTGGCTTTACCTGTAAGAAGTCTTTAACTGTCTGCATAGATTTAGCTTTTTCTTCCATCTTTTTTAAGACCTCTTCTGCCTTGGTGCCAAATAAGTTGTCTTTGTTCAAGGGTGCATCCAAAAATTTGGATTTGACATGGTCTGTTCCTTAAGCCAAGCATGCCTTCTAAGGACAGAACCAGTGACTGCTGCCCTGCAAGATGATTCTAGGGCGTCAAAACCACATTGCAAGGTGTGCTTAGTTACTTGACTTGCAGAATGCATTAAACCTTGTAACTCTATTTTCTGCACAAGCTGGAAAAGGAAAAGATATTTTTTGTTTGAAGAGTTCCATGGTATGCTCCTGAAATTTCAGCATATGGAACTGACAATTTAATGCTCTAATAGCAAGAGTAGCAGAAGTGTATACTTTTCTACCCCATCTACCTAATGCTTGGGAAATCCCTATCCGAGTTGCTTTGATTCCTTTAGGTCCTTGAGAGATGACCTCGGGGTCAGCAGAAGGACTTTTAAAAAGAAATTTGAGAGAGTCAGGGACTCTAATACCTGTCAGGTTTCCTGGGAGCAGGAGGAAGGTGTCAGGAGTCAGACTGGATTCCATAAAAACATCATCCACAATATCCAGGACAGGAGGAATGGCCAGAGGTCTGTGCTGTGGTAGATCTAAGAATTCCCTGAGTCTCTTTTTTGACTGAGGATAGTCCTGACATTCCCATTGGAAATGCTCCCTTAAAGTATGTAGAGTTTCTCCAAAGGAAAAGTCCTTGGGTGGAGAGGCTGAAGGGATGGATATCTCTGCGTCAGATTCCTCATAAGCAGAGAGAGGTTGCATATCTTCATATTCATATGCATCAGAGTCATTGGACTCCTGTTCAGATTAAACTACTGGAAACAACTCTCTTTCTTTTGGAAGGGGTAGCCTGGCCTCCCCTAATAAGCATTATAAAAGTCTTCAGCCATTTGTAGCATTTGAGACTGAGGCAAGGAAGCAGGTGGCTGAGCTTGGGTTGTCATTTTTTTGGGTGTGGTTCGTACCCTGGGCCTTAAAAACTCAGTACTTTTCGAAAGAACTGAAGATGCAAAAGTAGTCGTTGGTCTGTGTCAAGCATCGGCAGTGCAAAGTATTTCCTCGGAAGCCGGTGCCTCTCTCAGTGGCTCCAGACCCATGCAAGGTAGAGACATCAGTAGGATCTTTAATCGAAGAACAGTCTCGTGGCATACCGAACTCCGAAAAGGTCTCAGTAGCGGCCTGCCTATCCACAGAAGCGGGCATCAGGGGTTGCAAAAGTACCTCACTGAGGACTGGAGAACTGATGACTAGCTTAATGGAAGCGTTGTTGGCAGTTTTGGACCTGTGCGGTCTGTCTCTGCCTTTATCCTTGCGTTTTTTCGAAAGATCAGTAGTCGGAAGCCTTACCAAAGCCATATCGGAATTTGAGGACTGAGAGCAAAAATCTAGCTACAATAAGGCCCCAATGACGTAGAGTTCTGGCGTTGAACAAAGCCCAAAAGCGACAGCGGGGGACGTCATGGTATGGGTCTAAACAGTTGATGCAGTAAGAATGGAAGTCTCGCTGTGGTATTTGCTTTCCACAAGCGAGACAATTTTTAACTCTTTCTGACATTGATTAGAGCAAGAAAAAAGATCCCGAACAGGGTACTGAGCTTTAGAAGACTTCAACTTTAATTCGGAAACGAAACTCAGGTAGCGGAAGACCGGCACTTGTGCGAACTGCTTCTGCATCGGGCTCCTTGGCAAGAAAGACTGATGTAATGGCATTGGCTGCCTGTTTTTATACCTCTGATGGCCAGAAATCATTCTGGGAGTGACAGCAACAGACGCAGAAATACTAACCCTTTGGTATTCAGGCCGACTGAGGGCTACCCCTGGCAGGATAACCCAAATGTGATGACTGCAACAGTGAAACACGAATAACATGTATGATTCTGGGACTAAGTAAGCACCAACTTCTTGAGATTGTTGGGGAACCCCAGAGTTTCTAAAAGACAAGTGGTAAAGTGAAGATCTTGAAGACGACTTCTGGAATAAGGAGCCTGATTAAGCAGGTCATCTAGTTAAGGGAATATCTGTATCCCTCAAAGCCTATAAAAGGCAATGACAGGAATGAGGTATTAAAGCATACCATTGGGACAGCAGAAAGGCCAAAGGGCAAAGCAGAGGACTGGAAGTGAGAGGAAGAAACACAGAAATGGAAACATTTGCTGAACAGAAGGTGAATAAGAAATATGAAGATAGACATCCTTGAGGTCTACAGAGACCAAGAAGGCCTTGGGGGAGAAGAGGAAACAATATCTGAAGAAACTGCATCCTGAAAGATGGGACCTTGAGAAGAGAGTTGTGGAGAGAGGTCTAGAATTGATCTCAAAGTCCCTTCCTTCCAAGAAACAAAAAAAAAAAATCTTAGGAGTAAAAAAAAACATTCCCACTTGGGTGGTTGGAACAGGATGAAAGGTGGCCTGATCCAAAGTGGACTGCAAAACCTTTGAGAAAAGAGAGAATTGGTCTGGGGTAGGCTGAAGAATGCCTGAAAGGGGGGTTGGGAGCATCAATATCATGAAATATGCCAGATGAATGACAGACAGCACACAACATTATGATGTGATCTGATATCAATTTGGGAGAGATGAGGGGACCTGACCGAGGGTAAAAGGAGGCAAAATGTCTAGTGGCTAGATACAGGCTTGTCCTGAAAGGAAGGCTTCTGAAATATAGGAGTCTGAATGGACTTAGCAAGAGGAAAATGCCTGGACCCCTTCTTATCTTTGGAAGGTTGATGTCTGCCTACAGACAAAGGCATATTTAGAAGGGTAATTCCTCCGAAATTTGTGTACAGGGGAGACAAAAATATACTAGAGTTCCTGCATGGCCTTACTCTTATCCTGGAGATACCTGAATATGTCAGCAACAGCAATCCCAAAAAGATTTTGTTAGGCAGAAAAGCATCCAAAAGTTTGGCTTTAATATCATCAGGCAAAGCCTGAAGACGAAGGTTTTCCAAGCCGCTTATAGCAGAAATGAATGCAGTGGCCTATCCACTTAGAAATGGTTTGCTTTGAAATGGCCTTCGCCTCTGCCCCTGCAGGAAATGCAACCAGCAGCTGTTCAGATTTCCTGAAAGGTTTTAGTCCTGTCCAAGTAAAATCTAAGTTGTCTGTGCATATCCAAGGAGTGCAGTATTCGTTCCCCTTTGTTCTGTGGATTAGAAAAGAAGGTTGGCAAATGAATGGACTGATTAAGGGCCCCACTGGATACCACCTTGGGCATGAAAGAGGGATTGGTCCTGAAGGACACCCTGTCCGCATGAAAGATGATGAATGGCTCCACTGCCATGAGAGCCTGTAATTCAGACACCCTTCTCACTGAAGTGACAGCTAGAAGGAAGGCTGTTTTCCAAGAAAGGAATGTCAACTCTGCATTTGCAGCTGGCTCAAAGGGAGGTAAAGTGAGCTTTTCCAGTACAAAGTTTAGGTCCCAGGCTGGAGAAGGGGATCTCCTGGGTGGGCTTAGGTTTTTGGCCCCTCTGAGGAATGCTTCAGCAGTGGATGAGAGAAAAGGGGTGGGTTCTGTATTGTAATGAGCTGAAATGGCTGAGGCATGAATTTTGATGGAGGAAAAGGAAAGGCCCTTGTGAAGCATTTCAGTTAAGTTTTGAAGAATCTGAGGTAAACTGGGTGCTGCTGTACCCATCCCCTGAGTTTGGCTCCAGGAACATAATCTTTTCCATTTTTCAGCATAGGATTTTCAAGTACTAGACCTCCTTGCCTCCAGAATGACATCCATCACTTGCTTACTGAGGGATGGTAATGGTGAGATCAGGTAATTAGCCAGGCTGCCAGGTTCAGGGTTTGAAACTGTGGGTGCAGAATCTGTCCCTCCTGCTGGGACAGCAGGGCAGGAGTCTGAGGCAGGTGCCATAGTGCCAGCAGTGACACACTGCGCAAGAGGGGGTACCAGTGTTGGTGTGGCCAGTCTGGTGCAACAAGTATTGTCCTTGGTTTGTCCTGTTTGATCTTTAGTAATACCTTGGAGAGGACAGGCAGAGGGGGAAAGGCATAAACTGATAGGTTTTTCGAGGTGAAGGACAGGGCATCCACTTTCCAAGCTTGTTTATGGGGAGTCCTTGTGCAGAATTTGTCCAACTGGCAGTTCTGGGGGGGGGGGCAAACAGGTCTATCTCTGGGCTCCCCCATTTGTTTCTCAACATGTTGAATATCTTTGGTCCCAGTTTCCACTCGTGTGGGTCCATGAGATTTCTGCTTAGGTCTGCCAGTGTATTTAGCTTTCCTGGCAGGAACTGAGCCTGTAGGTGCACAGAGCCATGGCTAGTCTGCAGAGAGGATATGAGTGGGTTCCTCCCTGCTTGTTTATGTACCACATAATAGTGGTGTTGTCCGTCTTTACCAATAATTGCCCTGGAAGAATGTGGTCCTTGAAGGTTGTCAGAGCATTCTGTACAACTAACACTTCTTTTTGATTGATATGCAGGTGCATTTGACTTGGGATCCATTTGCCCTGAATGCACTTCCCTGCCAAGTGAGTCCCCCATGCATAGTCTGATGCATCTGTTAGGGTTTGGGCAGCAAGGGGTAGAAAGAATGGCAGTCCCTTGTTTTGGTGGCAGGCCTTTGCCCACCAAAGGAACTCTATCTGTAGATGAGATACGATAGGAATCATTGAATCTAGATCCCAAGAATGTTGACACCATAGGCTTTTTAGATACCATTGTAGTTTCCTCATATGCAGTCTTGCATATGGAATTAGTAGAATGCAGGAGTCCATGAACCCCAGGGCTTGCAGTATTTTCTTTGCAGATAGCTGGGTCTTTCTGGCCAGTAGTTTGAAGTAGGCTGTCAAATGAACTTGTTTCTCTGGCATAAGGTAGGCCCATCTGGGAAGTTGTATTCAAGCTTGCTCCCAGGAATACAATTTGTTGGCAGGGTACAAGATGTGATTTATTTTCGTTTATGGTGCACCCCAGAGAAGTTAACAATTTCCTTATAAATGCCAGATGATTTAACAGTATGTCCTGGCTTTCTGCCTGAATTAAACAATCGTCCAGGTATGGGTATCTCTGAATATCTGCCTGCGAAATGCAATGACGAGAGCTAGGCACTATGTGAATACCCTGGGCAGAATAGATAAGCCAAAGGGCAGTGCAGAGAACTGACAGTGCATGTAGCCTGCTTTGAAGCGTAGGTATCTTCTGCAAGATTCCCTTATTGGAATGTGCAGGTAGGCTTACTTTAAAATCCAGTGTTGCCAACCAGGCATCTTTGCCTAGCATAGGAAGCAGCTGATGCAGAGTTAGCATCTTGAATTTTGAGATCACCAAAAATGTGTTTAGGATAGACAGGTCCAGGATAGGACGCCAGGAATTGTCTTTTCTGGATACCAGAAAAAGTCATCAGTAGAAATCTTGTCCCCATTCTTCTTTTGGGACAGGCTGAATAGCCCTGATGTTTAAAAGAGAGAGAACATGCTTTTGAGCCTCTGCCCGCTGATTTGGGGGTAGATCTGGCCAACCATTTGGGGTTGGTAAGGAGTGGAAGTGGAATCTGTATCCTTGGGAAACTATATTTAACACCCATTTGCCCTGGGTAATGAATTCCCAATTTTTTGCCTGCAGGGCAATCTTTCCCCTTAAAAGAACAGTCAGTTGTGCAGGGCTTGGAAGGTTTAAAGTTAAGTCATTGACACAGTTTACCATAGGGGGGAGTCTTACTACTCCCTGCTTTGGAAGTGGGAGGCCCCCACTGCTTAGTCCTGTGAGTACCTTGGGACTGAAGCCTAGGTGTTCTGCTGGTTCTGGGTTTGAACTGAGAAGGCCTGGAAGAGGCAGGAAAGGACCAAATCTTAGACGGACAAAGCCTACTAAATCTGGGAGGCTGTACTTGCAGGAAATCTTTAACAGTTTGCATAGATTTAGCTTTTTCCCCATCTTTTTAAGTACTACTTCTGCTTTGTTGCCAAACAGGCAGTCTTGGTTTAAGGGAGCATTTGTAATTTAGCTTTAACATGATCTGGCAAAGATTGCTGCTTAAGCCAAGCATGCCTTCTAAGTACAGACCCAGTGACAGCAGCCCTGCAAGATGCCTCTAATGAATCAAAACCACATTACAAAGTATGTTTTCCAACTTGCTCAGCAGAATGCATTAAATCCTGTAAATCTTTATTTTCAGCACAGTTAGGAATCAACATCATTTTCTGTTTAAGCAATCCAATAATATGCTGCTGATACTTTAACATATGAAACTGGCAGTTTAAGGCCCTAATGGCCAAGTTTGCAGAAGTGTATACCTTCTTACGCCATCTATCCAGCGCCCTGGAATCTCCATCAGAGGGGGTAGGATTTTTGGCAGTAGTAGCCTTAAGGCCTTTGGGTCCCTGTAAAATGGTCTCAGGATCTGCAGTAGGATTTTTAAAAAGGAACTTGAGAGAGTCCGGAACCCTGTCATATCTGTCAGGTTCTCTGGGAGCAGGAGGAAGAGAGTCAGGGGCCAAGCTAGATTCCAAAAAGGCATCAACAATGTCCAGTTCAGGGGGGTTAGCTAAAGGCCTGTGTTGGGGCAGGAGTAAGAAATCCCTAAGCGTCTTTTTAGAATCAGAGTAATCCTGGCTCTCCCAGTGAAAATGCTCCCTAAGAGTATGCAAGGTTTCACCAAAATTCATAAATTCCAACGCCCTGGATCAACTAATCCATAGTCCCACCAGGGGCTCCAATATCCTAGACCTGGTCATTACCAACATGGCAAATCAATGCTCCATACCTATGGTCACCCCCTCGTTAGTCAGGTCTGACCATAAGCTAATCACCCTTAACATCCACATCCCACCCCCACCCCCCAGTAAAGAAACCACCATAAAAAAATTCTCCAAAGCCAACTTCATGCTACTCAAGTCAGAAGTCACAAACTTCATGACACCCATGCAGACGGGAACTGAAAGTTCAACTGCTGAATCCTACACTAAGGCACTGTACGAGCACATCCACTCATGCATGAATCGTGCCATCCCAAATAGAACCAAAATGCTCTCATCCAAAAAAGGAAGCCAATCTGGTGGTCCCCTGCCATAAACAAACTTTACAACAAAAGGAAGAAACTTTTGCAGAAAAGAGGAAAATCCCAGGATGCAAAAAACTCCCTTACTAGCCTCAGTAAGAAACTGAGATGCCTCATAAAATCCTCCAAAGCTAGTTATGAAAATAAAATTGCCAAAGATTCCAAAGACAACCACAAAGCATTCTATAACTATGTCAATAATCTAAATGGCAATGCTCAGATCTGCTCTGAGCTAAAACTGAATGGCAATAAATATACTGATCCAAAGGATATTGCAATATCCTGGCAGATCGATTCAGTGCCAACTTCACCCCCCTCTCACCCCCTAAATGGCCCATCTCAATACCGGAAGATTGCCAAATTCCAGTAATAACGGCCACACAGGTACAAAACGCACTCTCTAAAGCCAAGAATACAGCATCCATGGGACCAGATGACATCCCAGGCTGTATACTACATGAACTACAATATGAACTGGCACCTCACCTAAGTGTCATGTTTAATCATAGCCTCACCTCAGGTTTCGTGCCCACTGAGTGGCGCAGAGCTACAGTTATCCCAATCCACAAGGGGGGATCCACACTGGATCCCAGAAACTACCGTCCCATCAGTCTGACAAGCCTTATCTGCAAGGCCATGGAGCGTATTATCATGGAACTTATAAACAAAGACATTGGCAACCTTCAAACACTGGACCCCACCCAGTTTGGGTTTGCGAAGGGCCGATCTTGTCTCCTGAACCTGATTGACTTCTTTGAATCAGTCTCCAGAGCCATGGACAAGGGTAAGGTGGTCCACACAGCCTATCTAGACCTTGCCAAGGCCTTTGACACCATCCCCCACTCTGGAATCATAGATAAACTTACTAAGTTGGGTATTAATCCCTATGTCACCCAATGGGTTGCTAAATGGCTTACTGATAGAACCCACACTGTAAAAGTAGCCGACTCCAAATCCAGCTCCAGACAAGTGACAAGTGGAGTACCTCAGGGTTCAGTCCTGGGGCGCTCTTGTTTGGCATCTACTTCTCTGAAGTACAGGTCAACACTAAGGGACTCTGGCTAACAAAGTTTGCAGATGACTGCAAACTGGGAGCCATTATTGAATCCCCAAATGATGTGGATACTCTACAAAAGGGCCTTACAGAAACAGATGCTTGGTGCCAGAGCCATGGGCTCAAGCTCAATGCCAAGAAATGTATTGTTATCCCCTTTGGGAAAAAACATGTATCCATGAATTACCATATAGGTGGCAGTACACTAAACACAGAAAGTGCGATAAGAGACTTAGGGACACAGGTGGACAGTGGTCTCACCTTCTATAACTACATCGCCACAACAATCAGGAAATCCTTCTATGTGGCATACCTCATCACGTAGGGCTTTTCATCCAGAAAAAAGGAGGTCATTGTCCCACGGTACTCATCCCTCATTAGACCCATTATAGAATACAATGCCCCATTTGGTATGTACCTCTCAAGACATCTGCAACAACTGGACAGACCTCAGAAATACCTCACTAAAAGAATCACAGACCGAAAGCAGATGCCCCACGCTGACCGCCTTAAAAACTCCAGCTATACTCTGTCATATCGTCTACTCAGAGGCGATCTCTGCTTAACATACAAGGCCATGTCAAACCCAGAGCTGTTGGACATGCTACACTTATAGAAATCCCAATCCCTCAGAGCTACACAGCCCAGGGATCTAAACCTTGTCATCACAATAAACAAAACATGCTGGAGGGATAGGTTCCTGACCCAGAGACTCCCCAGACTCTGGAATAGATTGCCCATACATGTCAAGCAGAGTGCCTCTTTGGACCTCTTCAAGAGGAACCTTGACGTTTGGATGGGAGAAAGGAAATTCACCCCAGGGATCACGTCAGTCGCCCTGCTAGACAGGGGTCCAGGAAAGTAAATAATGTGGGAAGAAATAGCCAGGGAATTGTTATGGCTAGGCTTGTATAGGCCCTAGGGCTGATAGCCTAGTACCAACCTATGAACCTATGAAAAGAGAAATCCTCTGTAGGGGAAGCAGAGGAAACTGAGTCCTCTGCATCAGAATCCTCATAAGTAGATAAGAGTAAATCCTGGTCATCAGAGGAAACAGAAATTTCAGAGTCATGATCAGAAGAATCAGAAGGAAAATCAGTCCTAGATCTCTTAGAGGGGGAAGGGTGGCTTCCCCTGATTAGAGTAATAAGGTCTTCAGCCATTCCTATTTGTTTTTTAGGCATAGGGGCCTGACCATGCTATCTGGGCATCAGTTTTCTAGACATGGATCGAGTTTTAGGCCTTGAAGAAGATGGTGTCTGTTTAATATGCAAGTCAGTAGGCTTGAATACACCCTCAGAAGCTGGTGCCTGCACAGCGGCTACGGACCCATCCGAGGTAGAGATATCCGCAGGTTCCACAGTCAAAGAAGCATCTCGCATACCGGACTCCGAATGGGTCTCAGTAGAGCGCTGCGAATCTGAAGTAGTGGGTATCAGGGGCAGCGAAAGCGCCTCACTGAGTACCAGCGAACTGGTGACTAGTTTAACGGAAGCGTCGTCAGCAGCTTTGGACCTATGCAGTCTGTCTCTGTCTTTATCTTTACGTTTTTTCGGAATGTCTGTAGTCGGATGGCTTACTGAAGCCATTTCTAGATAATAAAACTGAGTACCGAAATAGTTTGATGCAAAAATGAACCGACAATGAATAGTTCGAAGATTGAATATGGCAGAAAACTGACAGCGAGGGATGTTGTGGTCTGGGCCTAAGCAAAGAATGCAGTACGAATGAAAATCTTTGAGGTATTTGCTTTCCACAGGTAATACAATTGTTAACTTTACTGACATTGGCTTAGAGCAAGAAAAAGGATCCCCAAACGGGGTACTTAGCTTTTTTGAAGACTTCGGTTCTGAAACTCAAAAAAGTACAGTTCTGTACCTACCATAAATGTAGATGTTAGAGTGTATTCACTGTTGCAGTCATTACTCTCGGGTTATCCTGCTGGCAGGCTACACGCAGTCGGACAGAATTCCAAAGTCTAGGTCCAGCGTCGGTTGCTGTCGCATCTTCCCTGACGTCAGTGCGCCAGGGGTATAAAAGATGCAGCTGACGCCATTTTCTTCAGTTTTTCTTGCCCCAGATGTCAGGTGTCCCCAAAACGGTAGGCTAAAAATATTATGCCAATAATTAGGCATGCAGTAAAATAAATATTTCCTTCATTTACAAGCAAATACACCACATAGGTTGTATAAGATAGAGAAGTATAGGTAAGTCCCAAAGGGGGATGGAGGGAGGGTAACCTGGACTGCACAGTGAATACACTCGAACATCTACATTTATGGTAGGTACACAACTGTACTATGTTCATCGTGTTTCACTGTTGCAGTCATTACTCTCGGGTTGAACCCCAAAGCTAAGGCTGGGTGGCTGGGCCTAAATAGGATTAGGAGAGGCTATAAGGCCTTGCAGAACTGCAGTGGCAAAGCCTGCTCTGGATTTAGAGTAGAGAGGTAAATGGTAGTGCTTTGTAAAAGTGTGCACTGAACTCCAAGTTGCAGCCTCTAAAATGTCTTTGGTTGGTACTCCTCTGAGAAAGGCTGCTGAAGTGGCTGCTGCCCTGGTAGAATGAGGCCTAATACCCTTGGGCACTGATTTGCCATGTTGTGAGTAGCAGAAACGAATGCAGTGGCCTATCCATTTTGAAATAGTCTGTGTTGAGATCGGCTTTCCTTGAGATCCTGCAGCATATGCCACTAAAAGTTGCTCAGTTTTTCTGAAAGCTTTAGTTCTGTCCAAGTAGAAGCGTAGTTGTCTGTGTATGTCCAAGGAATGCAGAAGTCTCTCACCCTTATTCTGTGGGTTTGGATAAAAGGTAGGCAAATGAATGGTTTGGTTAAGGGCCACACTGGACACTACCTTAGGCATAAATGTCGGGTTTGTCCTTAGAGAAACCCTGTCTGGATGGAAAATGATGAAAGGTTCCACAGCCATGAGTGCCTGTAACTCAAACTCGTCTTGCAGAGGTTACTGCTAGGAGCAGAGCTGTTTTCCAAGATAAAAACTTTATATCAGCTGTATTGGCTGGCTCAAAAGGCGGCAGTGTGAGTTTTTCCAAGACATAATTGAGGTCTCATGCAGGTATTGGGGCTCTCCTTGGAGGTCTTATGTATTTGGCCCCTCTGAGGTACTGCCTTAGCAATGGATGTGAAAAAATAGGAGGTTCCGTATTGTAATGAGCTGAAATGGCAGAGGCATGAATTTTAATTGATGACAAGGATAGGCCTTTGTCCAGCATCTCAGTTAGGTATTGGAAAAGGAATGTTTGGTACCGATGTGTCAATTTCCTTGTGCCTGGTTCCAAGCACAGAATCTTTTCCATTTTTCTGCATAAGATTTTCTGGTACTGGGCCTCCTGGCCTCCAAAATAACATCCATCACTGCTTTAGAGAGAGGTGTGCTTTGAATGGTTACATGATCCGCCATGCTGCCAGATTTAGAGTCCTGAGTTGGCTGTGCAGAATCTGATTGTTTCGCTGGGTCAGTAAGTGAGGAATTAGAGGCAATGTCCAGGCTGGGCCTTGAGACAAGCTTTTTAGGATTGGGTACCAGTGCTGGCGTGGCCAGTGTGGGGCAATCAGAATCATTCTTGGCTTCTCTTGTCTGACCTTTAGGAGTACCTTGGGGAGGAGAGGCAGAGGAGGAAAGGCATATACTGTTAGACTTTTCCAGCTGAATGACAGAGCATCCACTTTCCATGCTTGCTTGTGATAAGTCCTTGTGCAGAATTTCTGTAGTTGGCAGTTGTGAGGGGAGGCAAATAGATCTATGTCTGGGCATCCCCATTCCTTTATTATCATGCTGAAGACTTGTGGATCCAGTTTCCACTCGTGGGGATCCATAAGGTTTCTACTTAGTTCGTCTTCCATAGTATTGTTCTTTCCTGGCACGAATTGTGCTTGCAGGTGTACTTGATAAGTCAATGCTGTGTTCCACAAAGTCATGGCTTGTCTGCAGAGAGGGTAGGAATGTGTGCCTCCCTGCTTATCTACCACATGACTGTAGTATTGTCCGTCCTTATCAGTAGCTGTCCCGGATGGAGTACACCCTTGAAAGCTGTCAGGGCATTCTGAAAGTACAGTTTTGTACCTACCAGAAATGTAGATGTTCGAGTGTATACACTGCTGCAGTCATTACACTTGGGTTATCCTGCCGTCGGTTGCTGTCGCTTCTTCCCTGACGTCAGTGCGACAGGGGTATACAAGAAGCAGCCAACGCCATTTTCTTCAGTTTTTCTTGCCCCAGATGTCAGGTGCCCCCAAAAAGGTAGGCAATGCAAATTGCTAATAAAACATACATAAGAAAAGCAGTCAAAAACTTTCAGTTACCAACAAATACTCCCCATAGGTAGCACAGGGTAGAAGACTTAGGTAAGTACCAGCAAGTTAGAGGGGAAGGAGGGAGGGTAACCTGGACTGCAGCAGTGTATACACTCGAACATCTACATTTATGGTAGGTACAAAACTGTACTATGTTCATCGTGTTACACTACTGCAGTCATTACACTTGGGTAGAATCCCAAAGCTGAGGTAGGGTGGCTGGTTCTCTAAGGCATTAGTGGTGGCTATAAGGCCCTGCAGCACTGCAGTGGCAAAGCCAGCTCTGGATTTTTACTGACATCGGTCTGAGGCAAGAAAAAGTTTCCACAACGGGGTACTTTGCTTTGTAGAAGACTTCGGTTTTGGATTCGGAATGAAAATCTCAGGAGTTGGCCGACCGGCACTAGCGAACTGCTTTTGCTTCGGGCACCGCGCGGCAAGAAAGACTGAAGAAAATGGCGTCGGCTGTATCTTGTATATCCCTGTCGCACTGACGTCGGGGAAGAAGCGACAGCAACAGACGCCGGACCAAGACTTTGGAACTCAGGCCGACTGAGGGACTGCCTGACAGCAGGATAACCCAAGTGTAATGACTGCAGCAGTGTAACACTATGAACATCAGCTAGCATCTCTTTTTGATTGATATGTAGATGCATTTCGCTTGTGGACCATGTGCCCTGAATACATTTTCCTGCCATGTGTGCTCCCCAGGCATAATGTAATGCATCTGTTGTTACTGACTGCCTGGCTTGTGAGTAGAGTGAACGGCTGTCCCTTGTTGAGGTGACAGGCATGAGCCCACCATCGAAACTCCTGTTGCAGGCAAGGAATGATGGTAATTAATGCTTCCAGGCTTTGACAACGTTGATTCCAGACACTTTTTAGGTACCATTGAAGCTTCCTCATATGCAGTCTGGCATATGGAATTAGCAGAATGCAGGATGCCATGAAGCCCAAGGCCTGCAAAATTTTTCTTGCAGATAACTGGGTCTTTGTTGCCAACATTTTCAAGTAAGAAGTTAATTGCCTTTGTTTGTCTGGCGTGAGATAAGCCATCTGGGCAGTTGTATTTAAGCTTGCACCCAGGAATATTATCTCTTGAGAGGCTACTAGTTTTGATTTCTTTTCGTTTACTGTGTACCTTAGGCAAATTAATAATCTTTTTACGAACGCCAGATGCTTTAGTAGAGTGCCCTTGTTCTCTGCTTGTATAAGGCAATCGTCCAAGTAAGGATAAACTTGAATTCCTCTTTGTCTGCAAAATGCAATTACAGTGCAGAGAATTGGTAGTGCATTGATCCAGCTATGAATCTGAGGTATCTTCTGCAAGATTGTCTGATTGGTATATGCAGGTATGCTTCTTTTAGGTCCAAAGTTACAAGCCAAGCCTTCTTGCCCAGCATGGGCAGAAGCTGCTGCAGAGTTAACATTTTGAATTTTGGAACGTCCAGAAATGTGTTAAGAAAAGACAGGTCCAGTATTGGTCTCCAGGCTTTGTCCTTTCTGGGAACCAAGAAAAGTCTTGAGTAAAATCCTTGTCCCAGCTCTTGCTGTGGTACTTGCTGAATGGCCCTCATTTGCATAAGGGACAACACTTGCTTTTGTGCCTCTGCCTATTGATTGTGTGGCAGGTTTGGCATACCTTTTGCCTTTGGCAGGGTGTGAAAGTGAAACCTGTAGCCCTGGGACACTATATTCAATACCCATTTGTCCTGGGTGATCATGTGCCAATTTTGAGAGAAAAGTGCTAGTTTTCCCCCTAAAGAAGATAAGTGCTTGGTGCTGGCAGAGGCAAGTCATTGGGACTGTTTCCTGTATGGCTGTGCTTTGTCTTCTCCACTTTTGGAGGTAGAAGCGCCACACTGTTTAGGCCTGTATGAGCCCTGGGGCTGGGATCTGCCTCTGGGGCGTCTGTATCTGCCTCTGTGACCTTTCCGACACTGGAAAGGACCAATTCTTTGTAAGCCAGTTCTTGCTAAATTTTGGTGGCTGAACCTGTAAGAAATCCTTTACTGTCTGCATAGATTTCGCTTTGTCCTCCATTTTCTTCAAAATCTCCTCTGCTTTAACACCAAATAAAGTATCATGCTGTAATGGAGCATCTAATAATTTTGCTTTAACATGATCAGGCAGATTTTGTTCCTTTAACCAAGTTGCCTCCTAATGACAGAACCCGTACATGCGGCCCTGCAGGAGGCCTCCAGAGAAAGTACAGTTTTGTACCTAACATAAATGTAGATGTTCGATTGTAAACACTGCTGCAGTCATTACACTTGGGTTATCCTGCCGTCAGGCGGTCCCGCAGTTGGCCAGAGTTCCAAAGTCTTGGTCCGGCGTCGGTTGCTGTCGCCTCCTCCCTGACGTCAGTGCGACAGGGGTATATAAGATGCAGCCAATGCTATTTTCCGGAATGGATTCTTCAGCATCAGAATCCTCATAGGGAGGAAAAGAGTATTCCTGTACAGAAGAGGAGTCAGAGGAAATGGAAACCTGATCTGAGGAGTCATAGTCTTTCTCTTGCCTAGGTCTCTTGTCAGGAGGGGGATGGGAACCCCTGATCAAGGTAATAAGGTCTTCGGCCATTTTGAGCATCGGTTTCTTAGGCATGGAAGTCTGTCCTGGAGAATGCTGTACTTGTTGCTTTGTCTTTAAAGCTGCTGTAATCTTTGCTTTTGAAGCTGAAAAAGGCTTTACATATAGCGGTGTAGGTCTGAAAACACCCTCAGAAGCCGATGCCTGCTCAGCGGCTCCCGACCCATCTGAGGGAATGAATTCTGAGTGTCCAAACCCTTGAGTATCCATAGGCCTAGTTGGCTCCACGTGGGAGTCGTCAGCGGCCTGTGGCTCTGAGGTAGCGGGTGTCAGGGGCTGCAAAAGCGCCTCACTGAGAACCGGCGACTGGCTTAGCGGAAGCCTCCTCGTCGGTTTTGGATCTCGGATGCCTGTCCTTCTCTTTTTCCTTGCGTTTTTTTAGAAACTCCGGTTGTCGGCTGTTCCGACGGCATTATGTAATTGAATTTTCGGCCAAAGTAATAAGCAAAATCAAACCGACGTTTAATAGTGCGTTTGTTGAATCTAGCACAAAACCGACAGCTAGCAACGTTATGATCACGGCCTAGGCAAGGAATACAGTAAGAATGATAATCCTTATGAGGTATTTGCTTCCCACAAGAAATACAATTGTTAACTTTTTCTGACATCGGTCTGGAGTAAGAAAAAAGTTTCCCCAATGGGGTACTTAGCTTTAATGAAGACCAAGACTTTGGAATTCTGGCCGACTGCGGGTAGCCTGCCAGCAGGATAACCCAAGAGTAATGACTGCAGCAGTGAAACACGATGAACATCGAAAATTTCAGGAGTCGGCCGATGGGCACTTGCGAACTGCTTCTGCTTCGGGCAAGAAAGACTGATGCAATGGCGTCGGCTGCATGCTTTATACCCCTGATGACCTGACGTCACAGATGAAGAGACAGCATCTGACGCAGGACCCAAGACTTTGATATTCAGGCCGGCTGACGGCTACCTGCAAGCAGATAACCCACATGTAATGACAGCAACAGTGAAACATGAAGAACATCCAGGACTGCAACAGTGAATACACTCAAACATCTACAGTTATGGTAAGTGTACACAACTGTACTATGTTCTTCGTGCTTCACTGTTGCAGTCATCAGATTTGGATTGATTCCCAAAGCTGAGGAAAAGGGTGTAGGCAATGAAGGAAACTAGGGGCTGGCTAGAACTGCAAAGGCAAACCCTGCCCTGGAATTGGAGAAGAGAGGCAGATGGTAATGCTTGATAAAAGTGTGAACAGATGTCCAAGGTGGCAGCCTCCAGAATGTCCCTGGTGGGGACTCCTCTGAGGAAAGTTGCAGTGGTGGAGGCTGCTCTGGTGGAGTGCGTCCTGACCCCCTGGGGGGAGGCTTTCCATGTTGCTTGTAGCAGAAATGGATGCAGTGTGCTATCTATTTGGAGATGGCTTTGCCCTCTGCCCCTGTAGCAAATCTAACCAGCAGTTGATTCGACTTTCTGAAGGATTTAGTCTGTCTGTGCACATCTAGAGAGTGCAGAATCCTTTGCAGGGTGAGCTTTTCCAATACAAATTTAAGGCCCCAAGCTGGAGTTGGTGCCCTTCAGGGTGGTCTCAAGTTGCTATCCCCTCTTAGGAACTGTTTGAACAAAGGGTGTGAGAAAAGGGGCTGCTCAGTGGGAAAATAAGCAGAAACAGCAGAGGCATGAATTTATATAGAGGAGAAAGAGAGGCCACTGTGTAATAAGCCAGCTAAATAACTCAGGATGAGAGGGAGGAAGGGCTGTGCCGTATTGGCTCTCTTAGCCTGGATCCAGGTGCAGAACCTTTTCCATTTGTCAGCATAAGATTTTCTGGTGCTAGGGCGCCTGGCCTCATGGATAACATCTAGGACCGGTTTACTGAGGTTGGCAGATTGGTTCGGAGATGGGGGGTAAGCCAAGCTGCCAAACTGAGTGTCTGCAATTGGGGATGCATGAATTCCCCTTCCCTCTGGGTCAGGAGGTTTGGTATTTGAGGAAGGTGCCATGGGGGCAGTGATGACAGGCTGCGAGGCAAGGGGTACCACTGCTGGCAAGGCCAGTCTGGAGCTATCAGAATGGTCCTTGGTTTTTCCTCCTTTATTTTGAGCAGTGCTCTGGGGATGAGAGGTAGTGGAGGAAAGGCATAGACCGATAGAATGACCCAGGGGAAAGAGAGGGCATCCACTTTCCAAGCCATTCAGTGATGCTCTCTGGTGCAGAATTTGCTGAACTGATGGTTGGTGTGGGAGGCAAAGAGGTCGACCTTCGGGGTGCCCCATTTCTGAGCTATCAGGGTAAAGATTCTTCTGTTGAGCTGTCACTCATGTAGGTCCAAAAGATTTCTGCTTAATTGGCCTGCCAGAGACTTGAGAGAGCCTGGCAGGAATTGCACTAACAGGTGTAGTTGCATGGTAGAGGCTGTGTGCCAAAGGATCATGGAAAGCCTGCAAAGATGGAAGGAGTGAGTCCCTCCCTGCTAGTTGACATACCACATCACAGTGGTGTTGTCTGTTTTGATCAGGAAAGCCCCTGGAGAAAGGAGGGGCTTGAAAGATATCAATGTGTTCTGCACAGCCATCATCTCTTTTTTATTGATGTGCAGAGGGATTTGCTGGGGGCTCCATTGGCCCTGTATGTACCTGCCGTCCAGGTGTGCACCCCAAGCATAGTCTGATGCATCTGTGGTGAGGGTCTGGGGGGTGGTGAGAAAGGCAGTCCCTTATTGTGGGAGCATGCTGTTGCCCACCAAAGAAAATCTTTTCTGATGCACGGAATTATAGGTATAAGAGTTTCCAAGTCTTGAGAGTGTTGACACCAAAGGCTTTTTAAGTACCACTGAAGTCTCCTCATATGCAGTCTGGCATATGGAATGAGTAGTATGCAAGATGCCATGAACCCCAGAGCTTGCAAGATTTTCCATGCAGATAGCTGGGGCTTGGTGGCTAGTTGAGAGAAGTAGGCTGTCAGGAAAATTTGTTTCTCTGGTGTAAGGTATGCCATCTGGGATGCTGTGTCCAGGCCTGCTCCCAGGAAGATAACCCTTTGGGTGGGCACCTGTTTGGATTTATTGTCATTGATTGTGTACCCTAGGGAGGTTAGGAGGGTCTTGCCAAAGGCCAGGTGCTTGAGCAGATTTTCCTGGCGGTCTGCCTGAATCAGGCTGTCGTCTAAGTATGGGTAAATCTGAATATTTCTTTTTCTGCAAAAGGCAATGGCCGGAGCCATACATTCTGTGAAAACTTTGGGAGCAGTGGATAAACCAAAGGGAAGCGCAGAGAACTGAAAGTGCTGAGATCCTGACCTGAAACAGAGGTATTTCCTGCAAGATTACTTGACAGGAATGTGGAGGAAAACTAGCTAGCCAAGCACCCTTGGAGAGCATGGGTAGCAGCTGCTGGAGGGTGAGCATTTTGAATTTTGAAATCACCAGGAAGGTGTTTAGAATGGATAGATCGAGGGCACCAGATGCCCTCTTTTCTGGACACCAGGAAAAGTCTGGAGTAGAATCCTTGGCCTATCTGTTCTGCAGGAACGTGCTCTACTGCCGTTAGAGAGAGCAGGGAAAGGATTTGCTTTTGAGCCTCTGTCCACTGGTTTGGTGGTAGATCTGGGAACCCTTTTGGGGTTGGAAGGTGTGGAATGAAAATTTGTACCCTTGAGACACTATGTTCAGAACCCAGTGGTCATTGGTAATGGTGGCTCAGGTGCTTGTGTGAAAGGAGAGTTTTCCTCCTAGGGGTAAGTGAAGGTGGGCAGAGGGAGGGGTGGTGGTGGGGGTGAGTCATTGTGAGCTCTTACCATAAGGGACTGGCGAATAACTCCCTGGTTTTGAAGTGGAGGTAGTCCACTGCTTAGATCTCTGAATTCCCTGTGGCTGCTGTCTGGGGGGTCTGGTTCCCTGGGGTCTAGGCTGGGCCGGTTTACTGGGAGCAGGAAAGGACCAGTGTTTGGGGGGACAATGCCTGCTGAACCTAAGTGACTGGACCTGCAAGAAGTCCTTCACTGTTTGCATAGATTTTGATTTTTTTTCCATCTTTTTTTAGGACCTCTTCTGCCTTACTGTCAAATTGTCAAATAAGTTATCTTTGTTCAAGGGGGCATCCAGCAATTTAGATTTGACATGGTCTGGCAGGGGCTATTACTTAAGCCATGCATGCCTTCTAATGACAGATCCAGTGACTGCTGCCCTGCAAGAAGCTTCTAGGGCGTCAAAACCACAGTGCAAGGTGTGTTTAGTTACTTGACTTGCAGAATGCATTAAAACTCTTGTAATTCTTTAGATTCTACCCAAGCAGGAAAGGAAGACATTTTTTGTTTAAGGAGTTCCAGGGTATGTTGCTGAAATTTCAGCATATGGAACTGACAATTTAGTGTCCTGATAGCAAGAGTAGCTGAGGTGTATACTTGTTTACCCCATCTGTCCAGTGCTCGGGATTCCCTATCTGAGGGGGTGGGATTTTTTTAGCAGAGGTTTCTTTAACTCCTTTAGGCCCTTGAGAAAGAACTGTAGTCGCAAAAGAAGACATCGGTTTGTGTCGAGATTTGGTAGTGCGAAGGACTTCCACGGAAGCCGGTGCCTGCTCAGCGGCTGCGGACCCATCCACGGTAAAGACGACCACAGGATCCTTAGTCGAAGAACAGTCTTGCAGCATACCGTACTCCGAAAGGGTCTCAGTAGTGGCCTGCGAATCAACAGAAGCGGGCATCAGCGGCTGCAAAAGTGCCTCACTGAGGACCGGAGAACTGACTACAAGCTTAAAGTATAGTTGTGTACACTTACCATAAATGTAATAAATGTTCGAGTGTATTCACTGTTGCAGTCATCACATTTGGGTTATCTGCTTGCAGTAGCCCTCATTCAGCCTGATTAACAAAGTCTTGGGTTCTGCGTCGGTTGCTGTCCTTTCTTCCGTGACGTCAGGTCGTCAGGGGGTATAAAACATACAGCCAACGCCATTGCATCAGTTTTTCTTGCCCAGATGTCAGGTACCCCCTAATGGGAAGCAATTAAATCTATAAATATACAAGGTTATACCTCCAACAAAAAAGCAAATACTCAAAAAAACTTTTGAGCATAGTAAAGAAGAGTAGAGGCACAGCCAAAAGAGGAAAGGAGGCTGGAAGGAGGGTAACCAGGACTGCAACAGTGAATACACTCGAACATCTACATTTATGGTAAGTGTACACAACTGTACTATATTCTTCGTGTTTCACTGTTGCAGTCATCACATTTGGGTAGATTCCCAAAGCTCTGGATGGGAGGAAGAATTTAGATAGCATTAGGACCAGCTAAAAGGCCCTGCAAGACTGCAGTGGCAAAGCCAGCTCTGGATTTAGAGAAAATTGGCAGATGGTAATGCTTGGTGAAAGTATGTACAAAACTCCAGGTAGCAGCTTCTAGGATGTCCTTGGTAGGGATGCCCCTGAGAAAGGCTGTAGAGGCAGATGCAGCCCTGGTTGAGTGGGGTCTGATCCCCTGTGGGATAGTTTTCCATGGTGCTTACATCAGAAATGAATGGAATGGACTATCCATTTGGAAATGGTTTGCTTTGAAATAACCTTCCCCTCTGCCCCTGCAGCAAATGCCACCAGCAGTTGTTCAGATTTCCTTTGAGGTTTAGTCCTGTCCAAGTACTCTAAGCTGTCAGTGCACATCTAAGGAGTGCAGTATCCGTTCCCCTTTGTTCTGTGGATTAGGAAAGAAGGTTGGCAAATTAATGGACTGATTAAGGGCCCCACTGGATACCACCTTGGGCATGAAGGAGGGATTGCTCCTGAGGGACACCCTGTCCACATGAAAGATGATGAAAGGCTCACTGCCATAAGGGCCTGTAATTCAGATACCCTTCTTGCTCAAGTGATTGCTAAAAGGAAAGCAGTTTTCCAAAAAAGGAATTTTAAGTCTGCAGTAGCAGCTGGCTCGAAAGGAGGAAGAGTGAGTTTCTCCAATACAAAGTTAAGGTCCCAGGCTGGAGTTAGAGCTCTCCTGGGTGGTCGTAAATTTTTGGCCCCTCTGAGGAACTGATTGACCAGTGGATGAAAGAAGAGGGGAGGTTCTGTGTTATAATGAGCTGAAATGGCTGAGGCGTGAATTTTGATGGAGGAGAAAGACAGGCTCTTGTGAAGCATCTCAGTTAAGTATTGTAAAATCTGAGGTAAATTGGGCACTGCTGTGCTTATCCCTTGAGAATGTTTCCAGGCACAGAATCGTTTCCATTTTTCAGCATAAGATTTTCTAGTACTAGGCCTCCTTGCCTCTAAAATGATATCCACCACTGGTTTACTGAGGGATGGTAAAGGAGAGCTTAGGTAATTAGCCAGGCAGATAGGTTCAGTGTTTGAAGCTGAGGGTGCAGAATCTGGTTCTCCTGCTGAGACAATAGGGTAGGAGTCTGAGGCAGGTGCAATGGGGCCAACAGTGACACACTGCGCAAGACGGGGTACCAGTGTTGGCGTGGCCAGTCTAGTGCAATCAAAATCGTCCTTGGTTTGTCTTGTTTGATCTTTAGTAGTACTTTGGAGAGCAGAGGCAGAAAGGCATAAACAGATGGGTTTTTCCAGCTGAAGGACAGAGCATCCACTTTCCAAACTTGTTTGTGAGGACTCCTAGTGCAAAATTTGTCCAATTGATAGTTCTGGGGGGAGGCAAACAGGTCTATATCTGGGCTCCCCCAATTGGTTGTCAACATGGTGAAAATCCTTGGTTCCAGTTTCCATTCGTGTGGGTCCATGAGGTTTCTGCTTAGTTCGTCTGCCAGTGTATTTCGTTTTCCTGGCAGGAATTGAGCTTGTAGATGCACTTGGTAGCTCAGGGCTCTGTTCCACAATGCCATGGCTAGTCTGCAGAGGGGTAAGAATGTGTACCCCCCCTTTGATTCCCCTGATTAAAGTAATAAGGTCTTCAGCCATTTTTATCATTTGTGTTTTTTTTTTTTTTTAAGGCATAGAGGCCTAACCATGCGGTCTGGGCATCAGTTTTCTAGGCATGGTTCGAGTTTTAGGCCTTGAAGAAGAATATGGCGTTGGTTTAATATGAAAGTCAGTAGGCCTGAACACACCCTCAGAAGCCAGTGCCTGCACAGCAGCTCCGGACCCATCCAAGGTAGAGACATCCGCAGGTTCCACAGTTGAAGCATTTTGCGGCATACTGGACTTCGACTGGGTCTCAGTAGAGGCTTGCAAATCTCAAATAGTGGGTATCAGGGGCTGCGAAAGTGCCTCACTGAGTACCGGCGAACTGGCGACTGGCTTAGGAGAAGCATCATCGGCAGCTTTGGACCTAGGCGGCCTGTCTCTGTCCATCTTTGCATTTTTTCGGAATGTTGGTAGTCAGATACCTTACCGAAGACATATCAGGATAACTGAACCGAGCACCAAAATATTTAGAAGTGAAAATATCCCGACGACGGATAGTTCTTGGTTTAAATAAGGCACAAAACCGACAGCGAGGTAGGTCGTGGTCAGGGCTTAGGCAAGGAATACAGTACGAATGAAAATCTTTGAGATGTATTTGCTTTCCACAAGTAATGCAGTCATTTACTTTTACTGACATCGGTTTAGAGCAAGAAAAAGTTTCCCCAACGAGGTACTTAGCTTTTAGTTTAAGACTTCGGTTCTGAAACTTGAAAACGAAAATTTCAGGAGTCGGCCAACGGCACTTGTGAACTGCTTCGGGCACCGCACGGCAAGAAAGACTGATGTAATGGCGTCGGCTGCATGTTTTATACCCCTGACGACCTGACGTCACAGAAGAAGGGAGAGCAACCAACGAAGGAACCAAGACTTTGTTAATCAGGCCAACTGAGGGCTACTGCAAGCAGATAACCCAAATGTGATGACTGCAACAGTGAAACATGAAGAACATCTGAAGTGTCGTCGGAAGATTTGGAATTCTGCAGTCTGTTGGATGGTTTACCGAAGCCATATCGGAGTTCGAGGACTGTAACCGAAAATGTCTGGCTACAATAATGGCCCGACGATGGAGAGTTCTGGCATTGGACAAAGCACAGAGGCGACAGAGGGGGACATTGTGGTCTGGGCCTAAACAGGTGACACAATAGGAATGGAAGTCTCAGTGTGGTATTTGCTTTCCACAGGCGAGACAATTAACTTTTTCTGACATCGGTTAGTGCAAGAAAAAAGAATCCCCAACAGGGTGGTTAGGTTTAGAACACTTCGTCAATTCGGAGTTGAAAACTCAGGTAGTAGCCGAGCGGCACTCGTGCGAACTGCTTCTGGCTCCACGGCAAGAAAAACTGATGTAATGGCATCGGCTGCATTATTTTATACTACTGATGACCTGACGTCAGTCCTGGAGCGACAGCAACTGATGCAGGACTACTAAGTCTCTAGTATTCGGGCCGGCCGAGGGCTACCCTGGCAGGGATAACCCAAATGTGATGATTGCAACAGTGAAACACAAAGAACATCTGCAGTCCTCAGGCACCTTGTAAAACATATCAGCTTTCTGAAGAGCTGGGGTCTGAGCCATGAGCTATAGACGCAGCGGAAAAGGTGTTCAAAAGAGCTGCCAGCACAGGAGGAACTGCAGATAACTTAGGAGATTCCATTTGTAGAAGCTCATAGTATGTCTTTTGGACATCAGACACCTGGAAACAATCCCACTTAAAGTACACTATCATACCTGCAATAGTACCCCCGAAGGATAATTCTTCCAAGAGGTAATTAGGGCTCTAAGAAACCTCTTCCTCTGAGCCATACTCTAGAGGAGTATGCAAGGGATTCCTCCTCCGAATCTTGATGCTCATCTGAGAATTTGACAAGGAAACCAAATTCAAGAGGTGTGGAAGACCAGGGAGGAACAAAGACTGACACCCCTTGAGGAGGCTTCAAGGCCATCAAGGCATCAATCATCCCTCAAGTAAAATTCTGCCAGTCACACTGGGGATCTTTATCAATAGGGGTAATATGCTTGGTCTTTTCTTTTTTCTTAAACAAGGCGTCCAACCCTTGGTGGCTCAGTGTTTTGGCAGGATTCAATGATCGTAGAAGAAATTTCTTCCCGGATTAAGATGTCAGAATTCCTCTTGGCCCCTTGGAAATAATCAGTCATGGTTCCAGAGCAGACATTTGAAAAGCCTCAGAGGACGTGCAAGAACTTGGACCCACGCTGGCCTCTGACTGGGTCATGGCAGAGGATTCTGATGCAAGCACTGGACACTGTTCAAGGTTTCACTAGCATCTAGAGAGACGTCTGGTGGAGGCTGGACAGCAATCACATCAGGCCTAGATTTTCCGGCCTTCATCTGCTGTAGCACCCTGAGCCAACAATTTAAGATAGTGGTTCTCGAGGTGTATGGAGAAGGAAAGCAAGAGATTACAGAGGGTCTTGGGGACAAATGCTCGCCAGATACAGCACTGTATATCATCGTGGGAAGACCTAGGCAAAGAAAAAGACACTGGTCGTGACAGTCACTATGGGGAATCTGCCTCCCACACTGACATTTTCCCTTCTTCGATGACACGAACATGAACAACAATACTGAGAAAAAATAAAGAAACCCCAATGGGGCACTTACCTAAAGACGGCGTGGTAACAAGCACAGCAGACAGGTGTTACTGTAATATAGTGACAAGTATAGATGCTGGCTCATGTAGCTGGTGGCCACAGTACTGCTTTGAAAGTTTTGAGTATTTGGGCTTGGAAAGCAGGACAGAACTGAGACTAACCGTGTTCAGGCAGAAAAAAGTAGCGCAGAGGCTGATGATAATCTTTTAGGTTGACACTTAACACCATGGTGTTTTACAGTTAGAAGTTACGTGACTCATCAATATTGCTGAGCTTGGGACTGCATAAGAGAAGGTACCAACAATTACCCACTGGAAAAAGCCTACAAATTTGTCACTTCCTATTCTATTCATTTACTATTTGCTCAATAACTGCTTTACTATCAAATGGCCCCAACTCTCCTTGTGAGCTTGGGTTTAAAAATCTCTTTGGTCTTAATGTTGGAAGATGACATTATGCAAATGTAATCCTAACACTATGTGGTAAACATATGGAACAACTGCCGGCACAGAAAATGGAAACAATATTCTTCTGTATTCAGCTCCAGTCTCAGGAAATTCATACATGTGGTATAACTCCACGTATCCTTACAGAATGGTGGGGGCAATCCCTGCTTTCATAATACATATAAACATCCAACTCTTGTGACAGTTTCCCTCTTTGTAAGGGGTTGATTTTTGGCACTTAGAATTAAGTTTTATGTGGAGGCAATACAGTAGACAGACTAATCAGTCACAGTGCATGTTTTATTTATTCCTCAGACATTATTCTTGCTCACTCAGTCCTCTTGCCATATCATCGTTTACCTAACATTTTATCCTTAAAGTAAGAACATGCAATTCTTTTTTTTTTAATTGGCTTAATTTCTACATTTTTTCACCATGTCTCCTCATATTTACTCACTTCTGTTCATGTCTGCATGCTCAGGTTACTTTTATAACATCTTTCCATGTGACTTATTTATCATATGCCTGCACATACGCCATTTTGATCAGTTCATAATGTTCTACCCATTTTCAACTAATTTGTTCCTGCAGCATTTCTTCTTAGACCACTAATAAAATGAACATTGCATACTTGGACTTTATTTTTATTATTATTTTCCTGAAAATAAACAGAGAACTGCTGCACTTGCACGTGGGAAATGAAGGGTTGAGAAGTTCAGCCATGGGGGGTTTAGGATGACTGGGACGACTCACATACATATCATATAGGTCACTGATATGAAAAGGGTTGGGAGGGTGGCCTAATGGTTAAGGAGTTTGCCTTACAAACACAAGGTGGAAGGTTTGAGTCTCAAGGGATAATTGGCTAGGCTTAAAATGGCTCGCAAGGGCAGTTAGCTTAGTACTAATCTATGAATCTATAAAAGAATAGTGGTTGGGGACATGTCTATCACAATAAAGGCAAACTTGTTAACAAGAAACTATCTCAGGTATTCAAAAATCATATAACGCCTGCTACTAATTGGTAGAGTTCGCTATAATGTGCCTTTACCTACTGACAAATATCACTCTTCAGATCGCACAGTTCTCTTTACTGAACATGCTCTGCTTTTCACGTTCATTTTCTGATGCCCAAGAAGCTGAAAACTTTTGCAGCCAACAAGAACAAAGCAGAAAACCAGTCTAATATGCAATTCTGCAACTTCTTTAGCACATCCAATTAGATGACAAAGGTTATCTGTAACACATGCACAAGTAATAAAAAGTAGTCATTTTGGTGGAACATTTTTTTTTTCACAAACAGAAAAAATGATAGCTGTACCTTGGGCATGAAGGTTTTCTCAGATTGAAGACGTTTTTCCTTCAACATCTTCATCTCTGACAGAATACTATCTCTAGAAGCCTTGAACTTTCGCTGTTGGGTCTCAATCTGTTGCATCTGGTTCATTAACTGGTCAATTTCATTATTGATCCATATGTTGTGTTAAGGAAAACATTCTGAAATGCAAACAACACTACAACTGCTAAGTCTTTGCAAAATGAAGGAATGGCTATACTAAAAGTGAATAAGCACCCAACTTACAATATCAGAAGACTCACAGGAACATACCATAAATTCAGATTTATGACACATGCTTTGTCAACAGGTTTAACATAATTGAGCTTTTGTGCTCTATTATGGCTGTTTTACAGCTGTTAAGTTTCAAACCTGTTTTTCAGGAAGACAACCCTCTGTATGACCGCAGAAGACCGCGTCAACAAAAAAAAAGAGCTTCTCCAGAAGAAACTATCTGCACAACAGAAAAGAATGAAACCAGAGACTAAGCTATAAGAAGAAAGAAAAAAAAAATGAAATCAGTCAGAGCTGGAAATGGGGATACAGAAGGTGCTAGGCATGCTGAGTAAGTATATCATATATAAAACAAATTACTCATTTTATCATTTGAATTGCAAACAGGCCTTCTGTTGTTGGGAATGCTGGCTTCTTCTTATGATATCCCTAGCTCAAAAAAAAAAATCCAGATTTATCATCATCATTCATATCTCAGGAACATGTATGCTTCTAACTTCTGTACAAGTTGCATCACATGTCAGGCTAGGAGGGTGAACCCAGACCCTGTTCTAATTAGACTATAACCCATTAAGCAAATGATTCCTGGAACACAACGAATGCAATCAGTCAGATTTATAGAAAAAAATCCAACCCCCAACTGTAGGATGGCGACTCTGAGTAGATCCACTTAAAGATCAAAAAAATTTCGCCGCTACATATTTGCTATATTTAGCTTTAGAAGCCCCTTCTACCAGTGGCTACAGGTAAAAAATTCAAAACACCAGTGGCCAGCATAGAGAGTACATCAAGCACTTGTAAATAAAAATCAAGTATAATTCACATGAAATACTTTATTCAGACCAGTTTTGGCTACCCAGCCTTCTTCAGTGAAAAAGCATTACATAATAGATGCATGATGAAACTATATATACACCCCCCAACCAATAACAGACATGGTGCAACCCAGAAATTGCAAGTACATAGAATATGTATATAAAACAATGAATGTAAGTTAGAAATATATATATCAATAATACATATACTGTAAACAACAAAATACATATGAAAAAATTTTATACATATATAAACATACAAACTGCATACATATATATGGTTTACTATCAAAAGTGCGAACAGCACTACATCAACTGTCATATACTCGAACATGGAAGGTCGTAATCGGTAATGTCGAAGACAAAATAATCAATCTAGGAATGGTTTTAACATGGGTCGAGGTAGGGGAGATGTTTGTAGTTCGGAAAAATACTGAACACCTACCTCGACCCATGTTAAACCATTCCTAGATTGATTATTTTGTCTTCGACATTACCAATTATGACCTTCTATGTTCGAGTATATGACAGTCGATGTAGTGCCGTTCGCACTTTTGATAGCAAACCCATATATATATATATATATATATATATATATATATATATATATATATATATATATATATATATATATATATATATATATATATATATATATATATATATATGTACAAAAAATGTAATATATATAAATAAATATATACACACATACAGAACATAACAGAAAATAGCACAATGGTCTGTGGTGTCCTTCATAACTGGTCATTGAGTCCTGGGGAAAACAGCGCTACTAAATTAATGATCCAATATTTTTCTTTGTGATAAAGGATAGTGTGCCAGCCTTGTTGGTTACTCCTATCACCAATAATTCTATTACCATAAACCTGAAATCAACATTGGCATGTTTGATACTATGTCTGTATAGGGCATTCATCTCCCTTTTATTTCGGATATCACTTCTGTGCTCCGACATCCTAATTCTTAATGAGCATGAAGTTTGGCCCACATAAAAAGCAGAACATTTACATGTGGCCAAATATACTATCCAGCTGCTGGCACAATTGCCAAAGACCCTGAGATCATATACTCTGCTGGTGTTTGCACTAGTAAATTGTTTTAATTTACTCACAAATTGGCATGACCCACAATGTCCACAAGGGAACATTCCCAATAATTGATCCCCAGACATGGTCAATTGTTTGTATACTGCTCCCCCACTCTCCTTATGCTTAAAGTGCAAATGAGCACCTAAAGTTCTTCCACGTCTATAAGAGAATTGGCATCTGGAGCCCAAACATTCCCTAAGTTGGTCACTGGCCATGAGTATATTCCAATGGGTATCTAGCACATTTCTAATGACGTTATTATTACGTCCATAGGTTGTCACAAACCTAAGATTTTGACCTGCTTGTGTTGGCCTTTGCTGTTTGTACTCCAACAATGTGGGCCTATACTGAGCAGAACTCCAATCACTGGCAATAGCAATATCAGACTCCCTGTATCCCCTATCCAAAAACCTGTTACACAAATCCTATCTGGCATGTTCAAACTCCCGTGTAGATGAGCGGATTCTTTTAATACGCATAAATTGTGACTTTGAAATGTTGCGGATGGTGTGGCGGGGATGCATACTAGATGCATGGAGCAAGCTGTTGTATTGTGCATATTTACAAAACGTCTTTGTACTAAGAGTATGATACTCGTTCCTATACACAGTTACATCCAAAAAATTTATACTGTCATGATGTGATGTAAGAGTAAACTCAATACCCCACAAATTATCGTTAAGATACTCCAAAAATCCCTGTAAATATGCCACATCTGCCTGCCACACCATCCAGCAGTCATCCAAATATCTGCGTCAGATATCTATTTCCACTTGGTAGATGTTATAAAGGGGATCATAAATCATGCATTCCTCAAAAAAAGCCACAAACAGATCCGCATATATGGGAGCAAAAGAAGCCCCCATTAGCAGTGCCCTGCAACTGCCAATAACATTCACCCTGGAAGTAAAAGACATTTTTATTCAAGACATGTTCTGCCATACATACCAGTAGAGTATTGAAGCCAGGGGGGTACAAGGCAGCATGTTCCAACCAATAATGTAAAGCTTGTAAACCAGCCCAATGGGGGATACTAGTACATAAAGTACAGTTTTGTACCTACCATAAATGTAGATGTTCGAGTGGTTATACTGCTGCAGTCATCACACTTGGGGTTTATCCTGTCGTCAGGCAGTCCCGCAGTCGGCCGAATCCCAAAGTCCTGGTCCGGCGTCGGTTGTCGTCATCTCTTCAGTGCGACAGGGGTATAAGAGAGACAGCCGACGCCATTTTCTTCAGTTTTTCTTGCCCCAGATGTCAGGTGCCCCCAACTAGGAAGGCAATACAATAGCTATGCAACAATACCTTAGTAGATAAACAATAGTACTAGCTGTTAGCAAATACACCATATAGACATGCACCCAATTGATTGATGTACATGGAGTTGTAACTAACACCCTGGTATGTAGAGGGGATGGTGGGAGGGTAACCTGGACTGCAGCAGTATAACCACTCTAACATCTACATTTATGGTAGGTACAAAACTGTACTATGTTCATCGTGCTATACTGCTGCAGTCATCACACTTGGGTTGAATCCCAAAGCTATGGAAGGGTGGCTGGTACTAAACTGGGTTAGGTGAAGCTAGGATGCCCTGCAGAACTGCAGTGGCAAAACCAGCTCTGGTTTTTGAGTATAATGGAAGGTGGTAGTGGTTGGTAAAGGTGTGCACTGAACTAAAAGTAGCTGCCTCCAGAATGTCCTTGGTTGGAACCCCCCTGAGAAAGGCTGCTGAGGTTGCAGTAGCCCTGGTAGAATGGGATCTAATATTAACAGGCACTGCTTTCCCATGGTGCGAGTAGCAAAAGCGGATACAATGTGCTATCCATTTGGAGATGGTCTGTTTTGAAATAGCCTTTCCTTGTGAACCTACAGCATATGATACAAAGAGTTGGTCAGTTTTTCTGAAGATCTTTGTCTTATCTAAATAGTAACGTAGCTGTCTGTGAATGTCCAAAGAGTGAAGGAGCCTTTCTCCTTTATTCTGGGGGTTTGGATAAAAGGTGGGTAAATGAATGGTCTGATTCAAAGCCACACTGGATACTACCTTGGGCATGAAGGTAGGTTAGTTTGTAAAGAGACTCTGTCCTGATGGAAAATTATGAAAGGTTCCACTGCCATAAGTGCCTGTAGTTCTGAGACCCTGCGTGCTGAGGTACTAGCCAGTAACAAAGCTGTTTTCCAAGACAAGTATTGTAGTTCTGCTGAAAAGGCTGGTTCGAAAGGAGGCAGTGTTAATTTTTCTAAAACGAAGTTCAGGTCCCAAGCTGGCGTTGGGGGTTTTCTGGGGGGTCTTATATTCTTAGCCCCTCTGAAAAACTGCCTAAGTAAAGGGTGTGAGAAAATTGGAGGATCCGTATTATATTGAGCTAAAATGGCTGAAGCATGGATCTTAACGGATGAGAAAGAAAGGCCTTTGTGTAGCATCTCAGTTAGGTATTGCAGTATGTGAGGAATGTTTGGTATCCAGGGATTTTGACCTTTAGCCTGGTGCCATGCACAAAATCTTTTCCATTTGTCTGAGTAAGTTTTCCTGGTGCTGGGCCTCCTGGCCTCCAAAATGACATTCAGGACGTTCTTTGAGAGAAGTGTTGATTGATAATTCAAGGTATTCTCCATGCAGCTAAATTTAAAGTTCTGAGCTGGCTGTGACGGGTTAGAGTTTTTCTGAGTCAACAGTAGTGGGAATTGAGGCAAGATCCATGGAGGGCTGTGAGTCAAGTTCCTTAGTAATGGGCATCAGTGCTGGCGTGGCCAGTCCGGGGCAATGAGGATCATTTGTGGTCTCTCTGATCTGACCTTCAATAATACCTTGGTCAATAGAGGTAGTGGAGGGAAGGCATAGACTGTCAATGTTGTCCAACTGAATGATAGAGCGTCCACTTTCCAGGCTAGGGAGTGATAAGTCCTTGTGCAAAATTTTTGTAATTGGCATTTGTTGGGGGGAGGCAAATAGATCTATGTCTGGAAATCCCCATCTTTGAGTTATCATTGAAAATACTTGTGGGTGTAGTCTCCACTCGTGAGGATCTGCCATATTTCTGCTTAATTAGTCTGCCAATATGTTTTCCTTTCCTGGCAGGAATTGTGCTTGTAGTTGTACTTGGTAGGTCAATGCTGTGTTCCATAAGGTCATTGCCTGTCTGCATAAAGGGTAGGAGTGTGTTCCTCCCTGTTTATGAACCACATAACTGTGGTGTTGTCTGTCCTTAGTAGTTGTCCTGGATGCAAGAGGTCCTTGAAGGCTGTCAGTGCATTTTGCAGAGCTAGCATTTCCTTTTGGTTGATGTGAAGATGCATTTGTTTTGCAGACCATTTGCCCTGTGTATGCACTGTCCTGCCATGTGTGCTCCCCAGGCGTAGTCTGAAGAATCTGTTGTCATAGTTTGGTTTGCTGGAGGTAAGACGAAAGGAAGACCCTTGTTTATTTGACATGCTTGAGCCCACCATAGGAACTCTTTTTGATGGCAAGGAATGAGAGGTATACTTGATTAGAGGCTGTGCCTGTGTTGAGACCATACACTTTTCAGGTACCATTGTAATTTCCTCATATGCAGCTTTGCATATGGGATAAGTTGAATGCAGGATGCCATGAACCCAAATGCCTGCAGGATTTTCCTTGCAGTGAGCTGGGTAAAAGTTGCTATCTTTCTGAGGTATTGAGTCAATTGTTTTTTGTTTGTCTGGCGTGAGGTAAGCCATCTGGGCCATTGTATTTAAGCTTGCACCCAGGAATATTATCTGTTGCGAGGGTATTAGTTTCTACTTCTTTTTGTTTATTGTGTACCCTAGGCAACTGAGCAGCTGTGTTACAAATGCCAGATGCTGTAATAAAATGTCCTTGCTGTCCGCTTGGATCAGGCAGTCATCCAGATATGGATAAATTTGTATTCCTCATTGTCTGCAATATGCAATTACTGATGCCAGGCATTTCGTAAATACTCTGGGCGCAGTAGATAAGCCAAAGGGCAATGCAGAGAATTGATAATGTGTTGTACCTGCCAAAAATCTGAGGTATCTTCTGCAATCTTGTCTGATAGGGACATGCAGGTATGCCTCTTTGAGGTCCAATGTTACCAGCCAAGACTCCTTGCCCAGCATGGGAAGGAGCTGCTGTAGTGTGAGCATTTTGAATTTGGGTACCTCCAGGTATGTGTTTAGAATTGAGAGGTCTAAGATGGGCCTCCAGGCTTTGTCCTTTCTTGGGACTAGAAATAGTCTTGAGTAAAAACCTTGACCTTGCTCCTTTGTAGGTACCTTTTGAATTGCTTTCATATCCATGAGAGCTGAAATTTGCATTTGAGCCTCTGCCCATTGATTTGGAGGCAGATTTGGCATGCCTCTCATCCGTGGTAAAGTGTGGAAATGAAATCTGTAGCCTCGGGTAATAATGTCCAGAATCCATTTGTCCTTTGTTATGATGCGCCAATTTTGTGGAAATAGAGCCAGTTTTCCTCCCAAAGGTGCTGCCAGGGCAATTTTGCTTGGCAGGCGAAGAGGGAGGTCATGTGTTTGTTTCCTGAAGGGTTGAGATCTTTCGTCTCCACCTCTGAGTTGTTGTATGCCATTGTCTAGGCCTGAAAGAACCTTGTGGCTGGCCTCTGCCCCTTGGGCGCCTGTACCTACCTCTTTGGGGTCTGTCTGATGCAGGAAAGGACCAGTTTTTTGATGGCCAGTTTCTGATGAAACGAGGAGGTTGTACCTGTACTGTTTGCATAGATTTTGCCTTTTCTTCCATTTTCTTTAAAACTTCCTCTGCTTTGACACCAAATAACACATTTTTCTGCAATGAAGCATCCAATAACTTTGCTTTGATATGTTCTGGTAAGGCTTGTTCTTTAAGCCAAGCATGCCTACGTATTACAGACCCTGTGACAGCTGCTCTACATGAGGCTTCCAATGAATCAAACCCACACTGTAAGGTATGCTTTCCCACCAGTTCTGCTGCATGCAGCAAATCCTGCATCTCTTTGAAATCAAGTCGATCTGTCTGACGGATCAGTTTCTGCTTTAACTGTGTAATCAAATACTGTTGGTATTTTAGCATGTGGAATTGGCAGTTTAAAGCCGTCATGGCCAAAGTGGCAGCCGTATACACTTTCTTCCCCCATCTTTCTAATGCTCTGGAATCTCTTTCAGAAGGAAGTGGATTCTTAGCAGTAGAGGCAATAACCCCTTTGGGACCCTGGGAAATGGTCTCGGGGTCTGCAGTAGGACTTTTATATAGAAACTTATGAGTATCAGGAACTCGGTAGTATCTGTCTGGTTTAGCTGGTGCTGGAGGTAAGGAATCTGGGTTTAGACTGGATTCAGAGAAAACATCATCCAAAATGTCTAAAACTGGAGGAATTGCCAGGGGTCTATGCTGTGGAAGAAGAAGAAACTCACGGAGTCTTTTCTTAGAGTCAGAGTAATCTTGGCCTTCCCAGTGGAAGTGTTCCCTCATGGTGTGTAAAGTTTCCCCAAAAGAGTAGTCTTCAGTGGGGGAGACAGAGGGAATGGACTCTTCAGCATCTGAGTCTTCATAAGGAGGGAAGGAGTAATCCTGGTCGTCAGAGTTGCCTGAGGAAATGGATGCTTGGTCAGAGGAAGGATAATCTTCCTCCAGTTTAGGCCTTTTGTCAGGTGGGGGTTGGGATTCCCTGATAAGGGTAATTAAATCCTCAGCCATCTTAAGCATCTGTTTTTTAGGCATAGGGGCCTGTGGGGGTGTGTGTGGACCCGGTTTTCTAACTTTCAAGGGGGCTTTAAGTTTAGCATAAGACTTAGTAGAGATAGTTGTCGGTTTGAAGACACCTTCAGAAACCGAAGGCCTATCCAAAATTTCCGGATCCCCGTCGGGGCTGGCGTCCGAGGGGTGAGGTGGAACCGGTTCCCGAGGCCCAACTGCTTCGGTCTGGGAGGCCGTAAGAATTTCTGATTCAGCGGTAGTCAGGGGCTGCGAAGGCACCTCGCTGAAAACCGGACAACCGGTGTCAGGCCTTGCTGAGGCCTCGGTATCTGGTCTTGGCCTTTGCTGCCTGTCCTTATCTTTGCGTTTTTTAATCATTGCTGATGTCGGTTGCTCCGACGGCATGCTATAGTTAAATTTTCTGCCAAAATAATGCCGGGCGAATTCTGCCCGACGCTTAATTGTACGTTTGTTGAACCTAGCACAAAACCGACAACCAGAGACGTCGTGGTCTGGGCCTAGGCAAGGAATACAATAAGAATGAAAATCCTTATGAGGTATTTGCTTCCCACAAGAAATACAATTATTAACTTTGTCTGACATCGGTCTGAGGCAAGAAAAGTTTCCCCAATGGGGTACTTAGCTTTAGAGAAGACTTCGGGCTGAAACTCAATTCGAAAATTTCAGAAACTGGCCGACCGGCACTTGCGAACTGCTTCTGCTTCGGGCACCGCGCGGCAAAAAAGACTGGAGAAAATGGCGTCGGCTGTCTCTTTTATACCCCTGTCGCACTGACGTCAGGGAATAGGTGACGACAACCGACTCCAGACCAGGACTTTGGGATTCGGCCGACTTGCGGGACCGCCTGACGACAGGATAACCCCAAGTGTGATGACTGCAGCAGTATAGCACGATGAACATTGCCTTTACATCCAGGGTGCACATCAGCCATCCAGGCTCTAGTTGTGTGTTTGATATGATTTTGAGAAATTGTGTAGTGTCCTGAATCCTAGCTCTGACTGAAGTCAATAGTGGTTTTAAATACTTGGTCAGAAATACCGACAGGGGGTTCAGTCAGAAAACCAATACCTGACACAATAGGTCTACCTGGAGGCTGGGTAAGTGATTTGTGAATTTTAGGTAGTAAATATATTTGTTTTTGCAGATCCGCTACGGTAAGATGGTTTTGAGTAGAACTATTGATAATACCTTCCTCCACTGCCTGGTTGATAAACGTATCGATCTCTGTCTTGAATACGGGGGTTGGGTCTATAGACATTAAAAAGAAGTTATGTTCTTACCATAACGTTCCATGTGGAGTGTTCATCTCGCCTTTGTTCTTACACACGGGTTCGGTGCCGATCCTCGGCTCAGAGTCGGCCGCATAGCAAAGCTCTGCATCTTAGAGAAGCTCGAGACCAGGCTATATCCCACAATCCTCCCTGCCATTACTCAGATCTAGTTTGCAGGCAAACCAGACTAACAATAAACCTGAGGTGCTAAGGCTACATACTGCCACAAAAATTCAGAGACACCATCTCACTGACAAATAAACTAAAGGGTAACGAATATACCCTATGAGGTAAGAGGTAATATATACCCGGAAGAGGTAAAGACATGTGGACCAGACTCTAGTCCTACTCGTTCTTCCAAACACGTGAGGGAGGGAAGGGGGGGAATGTAAGAACAAAGGCGAGATGAACACTCCACATGGAACGTTATGGTAAGAACATAACTTCTTTATGTGAGAGTGTTCAATCTCGCCATTTGTTCTTACACACGGGTAGCGTCCCTAGCTCCGTCACCCTGAGTGACTCATGGAAGAACGTTCCTGAGCACAGTGGAACCAAAAGATGTCCTGTCTTTGGAGGCTTTGTCAACCCTATAATGAGCGATGAAAGTATGTGGTTTAGACCACGTGGCTGCTGCACAAATCGTGTCCAAAGGCAGGCGAGCTGCATGAGCCAAGGAAGTGGAAACGGATCTAGTAGAATGGCCCTTAGGTTTGGTGGGCAAGGCCTGATTTGACTTAGAATACACAAAGGCTATACAATCAGTAAGCCATTTAGAAAGCGTACGTTTTGTAACTGCCATGCCCTTTTTATTGTCTGCAAATGCAACAAAAAGTTGATCTGTTTTTCTGTAATCTTTAGTCCTGTCCAAATAAAATCTTAGCTGTCTGTGGACATCTAACTTGTGCAGCATATATTCCAACTTGCTGGTATGGTTTCTGAAGAAAGTAGGGAGTTCAATGGACTGATTAATATTTATGACAGAACATACCTTAGGAAGGAAAGACGGATTTGTTCGTAAGGAAACTCTATCTGGGTGGAAAATTAAGTAAGGTGGTTTAATTGACAGTGCTTGCAGCTCTGACACTCTCCGAGCTGAAGTAACCGCTACAAGAAAAAGAGTCTTCCACGACAAAAACTTCAGGAGGCAAGAAGAGGCTGGTTCGAAGGGTGGCAACATTAGTTGTGACAATAACAAATTTAAATTCCATGGGAATAAAGGGTCTCTGACGGGCGGTCGAAGATGGAAGGAACCTTTCATAAAAGCCTTACAAAGCCTGTGGGACATAATAGAAGAACCGTCCTCACCAACATAGAAGTTGGATATGGCCGCCAACTGTACTCTTAGTGTGGAAGTAGAGGCTCCTTCGTGGAAAAGGATGGACAGAAATTCTAGAACTTTATGTAAAGGAGCAACCAGGGGGTCCAAGTGTTGGCTAGATGCCCAGTACACAAAGCGTTTCTATTTACTCTTGTAGAGTTTTGTAGTGGAAGCCTTATGAGAGGCAACCAAAATGCGTTTAACTGCCGGAGAAAGTAGATAAGACCTGGCTAGGCGGGGAAGTGGAGCAGCCAAGCTGCTAGTTTGAGGGATAGAAGAGACGGGTGAGGAACTCCCGACGAATGTGTCAGAAGATCTGGTACTGGGTCCAGGATCCACGGTTCCTCTGTTTGATGGGCTCGAAGAAAGGGGAACCATATCTGTCGAGGCCAGAATGGGGCTATGAGTATAATTGTCCTTTCCAGGTTCATGGCTTTCTGAAGAAATTTGGGAATCAAGGGGGTAGGTGGAAATGCATGTAGGAGACCCGGGGACCAATCTTGTATCAGTGCGTCCCTGGGGACATCCCCTGGAGGGGGTAGAAGGGCAAAATATCTTCTGCATTTGGTATTCATCGGGGAGGCGAATAGATCGCAGCAAGGCTGGCCCCATTTGCGGAAAATTCTTTCCGCCACCTGTAGTTTGAGGGACCACTCGTGAGGTAACAGGATGGCTCTGCTCAACCTGTCCGCAATGACGTTGGATGACCCCGGGATGTGCGTTGCTATCAGAAAGCGACCCGTGGACTCTGCCCATTGCCAAATTCTCATGGCGCCTCTGCATAATGGGTAAGATCTGGTTCCCCCTTATTTGTTTATGTACCAGACTACAGACATGTTGTCTGTCTGAACTGCTACTGTTCCTAGAGGTAGGAGGGTTTGAAAGTGTTGCAACGCCAAGAACACCGCCCTCATTTCCAGAACATTTATGTGCAGGTTGTACTCCATGTTGGACCATTCCCCTTGGACTGTTCTTCCCTGAAAAAGTCCCCTCCACCCTATCAGGGAAGCGTCCGTGGTTATAGTGGCAGTCGGATTCGGTAGAACAAATGGACGACCCATAGTGAGATCCTGACTGGACACCCACCATGAGAGGTCTCGCTTGCAAGAATCTGTTATCAGAATCTCGTGCATTAGGGGTAACTGCTGGAACGACCACTGCGTGAACAGCAGCCATTGGGGGAGCCTCATGTGCAATCTCCCCATAGGAACTGCAATCAGGGACGCTGCCATGAGTCCCAAAACCTTCAACACCAATTTGGCCGGGGCTTTCCTGCATTGCAGCAGAAGAAGGACCTGTTCCTTGAGGGATGAAGCCCTTACTTGAGGGAGCTTTACCAATGTTAAACGCGTATCTAGGTCTGCTCCGATGAATGAAATATGCTGTGAGGGCAGTAAGGCAGATTTTTCGAAGTTTATGGAAATCCCTAGGTGGGAACAAAGGTTGACTGTATAGTCTCTGGCTTGTATGAGGCGACGCTAGGTGGTGGCGGTGAGGAGCCAGTCGTCCAGATAGTGAAACACCCGGAATCCTAGACATCTCAAGTGAGACGCTACCACTGCCATGCATTTGGTGAATACCCTGGGGGCTGAGGTGAGCCCAAAGGGCAGGGCTCGAAACTGAAAATGACTGGCTCCCAGCCGGAAGCGCAGGTGATCTCTGGACGGTCTGGCCATCTTGATGTGGTAGTACGCGTCCTTGAGATCTATCGAGCACATCCAGTCGTCCTTCTGCAAAAATGGAAGGATCGATTGAAGCGTGACCATCCGGAACTTTTCCTTCTTCACGAAGGTATTGAGATTGCTGAGATCCAAAATGGGTCTCCAGTCCCCTGTCTTTTGGAACTAAAAGAACCTTGAGTAAGTTCGGATCCTTTTGGTCTGCGGGACTGGCTGAATGACTTTTTTTGAGCAGCTTTGAAATTTCTATTGCTGCTGGGCCTCGCAGATGGGGTGGCACATCTGGAGACCTTCTTTGTTGGGGTGGAGTTGACATAAAGGGGATTTTGTATCCTCTGGTTACAATGCTTTTTACCCAGGAGTCTGAGGTGAGAGTTAGCCAGGCCTGTGGGTATAAAGCCAAGCGACCCCCGACTGCCTCCAGAGCAGGACAGTCGGGCCCCCATTCAGGAGTTCAGGAGTGCTGGAAAGGCTTACCAGGGATAGGATTCCTGTCGCCTTGGTTCTGCGGACCCCCTCTGCCGCCGGGGCGACGTTTTCCATGTCTGCCCCCCCCCTGCCTCTGGGGGGGGGGGGGTTCACTCTGTGTGGCCTGGAAAGATCCCTGAGTTCTACGGAACCACATTTTTCCGCCTCGTTGCCCTTTGGGTTACGGTCTAGATGGAACGGAAAAACGGACTCCGACAGCAGACACAGTCTTTCCTTCTTGCTCACACCGAGTTAATGTCTCTTTCACTTTGGGCCCAAAAAGAGTGGCACCATCAAAGGGGGCGTTGGCGAAGGAAGACTTGAAGGCTTCCGCAAATGAGCACAGCGCATCCAGGATTGTCTTCAGAGCAATCGCTGAAGTTGACCCTACTCGACCCTTCAGCCGCATACGAGATGAGCCTCATTGACGAGTTAACTACGGAGGTAAGGGTGTTAAGTTGTGCTGTTACCTTATCTGAAACAGCAGCATCTGTGTTACCCTGGAGGGTATCTCTCAGCTCCTTGATGAGATCCCTCTGTAGTCGTGTAAAATGTGTCAAATAGTTTAGCGAATGCATGGAAAAAGTCGCTGAACTAAAAACGCGCTTCCCGTATCTGTCCATAGTCCTAGAATCCTTATTAGGAGGATGAACAGAAGAGGAAGACTCCGACATCTCCTTTTTAGTGGCTGCTGCCACCACCATAGCATCAACCGGGACTCCTTTGGTGAGATAAGTCTTGTCCTGGGGAGCGGTAATAAATTTACTTGGTTTTCGAGGGACCGGTTCCACTGTGTCCGGTGTCTCCCACGCCCTTCGAGCAATCAAATCCATTAACTCATCGAAGGGCGGAGTAACCCAGGAGGTAGAAGGTTGAGCACCAAATGCCTTCAGCAACACCGACTCGTCCTCAGTGGGTCTAGGGACTGCCAATCACCCCTCTGTTTTAATATCTCCAAGATGTCCGCAAATGAGACATCCTCGGAGGGGGATTTTGGGGACCCCTCTGACTCATCCAAGTCAGTATCAGAAGTTAGAGATTCCTGTGGGGAATCTAAGTGCCTCCTCTTGCACAATCTTTTCCTCGGAACCTCATCGGAGGGAGAGTCCGGTGAGGCCTCCAAGGAACAGGGGGCATCCTCTAGGGATGGCTGAGACAATGGTGCTCCACGCTTTGGATGTGTCGTGGGAACAGAAACAGAGAGCGGCTCCTTAAGGGAGGGAGAAGACGCGTCCGATGAAGTGGTTGTCTGTGTAGACAAAACCTTCCTCATAAGGTCAAAAACCCCTGAACCTCGGGTCGAGGACTCCCCCGGTTACGAAGAACATGGAAGAATCCGAGACATGGGGCCCATGGGTCTCGACCCCGAGGACGGAGCCGAGCCGATCTGCGCCCAGGCCCCGAGAGGGAGAGTCGGCACCGAAAGGTCGGTACGACTCTCGGTCCCGGTACCAAGAAGAGATAGTCGACTCCGCGACTCACCTATAGGTTCCGATGGAGTCGAGGTAAATGGTGTCGATCGTGCAATGGACGGTTTCGGCACCGAGGGCTCCACTATCATCGGCTCATCCTCTTCCGGCTCCGAAGACTGGATGGGTCTCGAAGGAGGACCTGTTGGAGATAAGGGAAGGCCTTCTAGTTTCGACACCAACTGGGAGGAAACTGCAATCAATTTGGAAAGGGGCGTGTTCTCCATAAGTTTCTGCACGACACGATCCACATTAGTATCGGATAATGGTCTGGAAGATCGGGTCGAAGGGGCCGAAGATGGCACCGACCGAAGAATAGACGGTGGCGGTAGTTCCGACACCGGTTCCAAGACCTGGGGCTCAGTGAGAGACAAACGTTCGACGCTCGGCCCCGAAGTCTGTGGAACCGGCGAACGAACTTTAGAAGATGTACTCGGAGCCGATGACATGGGCTCCGACATCTTCGACCCCTTCGAGGACTTAGAAGCCTGGTCAGACTTGTCCAAGGCCTCCTGGAAAGCAGGCTTAAGAAGTCCCCTGTCAATAAGTTTCCTGCGTCTATCTGTCATGACCCTCCCACTGAAGGAATGGCAAATAGAGCAATCCTCTTGCAAGTGGAGAGGGCCTAGACAGTAGACGCAGGAAGTGTGGTTGTCAGTGATGGACATTTTCTGTCCACACTGACACCTTTTAAAACCAGACTTGGCTTTTTCAGACATGTTAATGAGAAGAGAGAATTTATCACTAGCTAATATCAGGAAGAATTAAGCTATAGATTAAAGAAGGGTAGGCCCCAAAAGGGAAACCTATAAAAAAAGTAACTACAATATACACACACACACACACATTATAGGATAGAAATAAAATATCAAAAAAACTATTGGAATATAAGAACTTTTGACAAAAAAGAAGCTATCTTATCTGTCTAACTGTTTTCTCTGGTCCGAGCTCTCAGAACGATGTGACCTGTGTTGCAGCGGCAAACTAGATCTGAGTAATGGCAGGGAGGATTGTGGGATATAGCCTGGTCTCGAGCTTCTCTAAGATGCAGAGCTTTGCTATGCGGCCGACTCGGAGTCGAGGATCGGCTCCGAACCCGTGTGTAAGAACAAACGGCGAGATTGAACACTCTCACATCAATTGTTACTGATTTTAAAAATAGTTAACATATGCACATAACTTTGGCTCTAAAATATGAAGTGCCAAATCATTTATAAATACAGAATACATTCAATGTGATGCTATTATTTCTGTGCACAGTATTAAGTAGACCCATCAATTATTACTATTCTTGTTGACCATGATTGCTATATCAACTTGGTTATTTAGCTCAGACCTAGAAAGGTTGGTTGATTACTATAAATTCAAAGCATTCCATCTGCTGATGTTGTTTCTTTAAATACAAGGTATATCCCCTTCTATTATTGCTATTTCTCTTCACAACATAGCTACTACCTGATAAATGCTTTAAAGTGCACAGATTAAAGTTGAGCAAGCAAAAGGAAATTCCAATATACTATGATGCAGTCAGCTTTCATAAGTAACATCAAGAGCATTAGAAATGGTACATATACATATCTATACCACTTTCAGACCAATGATAACGGTTAGTACTAACAACTAGGTATTGTTATATGCATGTACAACATTATTTTTCAAAATTATTGCACTATAGTTGTCACAGAGATCAAAGAATCCTAACAGAATAGCCAAAATGTCACCAATATTGCCCCGATGTTAATCAGAGCCATATTCTAACACATTAGTATCAGGATGATATGTAGTTGCCATACTGCAAAAACGTTATATAATTAAGTGTATACCCACTATAGTTATAAAATCTATAGCATAAAGGCTCCAATCGCCAATGGTTGTGTGTTGTTTCAATACCTGGACCAAATCCAATGTTAGACCTATAGTACACTCTGTCCCTTCCTACCTAATATTCAACATTACACATTTAAATTGCATACACATGTCCCATCCTTTTGAAAGTCTACTGTACTGATAGTATTCCTGCTAGACTGTGATAAATCATATATATACTAATGTGCCCAGCAATCATATGACCCAGTAAAAGAAATAAATGCATATGTTGATATAGTTGAGATGTTCTCAATATCCCAAAAGCAACTAACTTGTCCTAAATATGCCAAGTAACCATTCACCCAATGGGTGTAATAAATACATACATCAATACAGTAAAAAAGTTCTCAACGTCCCAAAGCAGCTTACTTTCCCTGCATACGACAAAGAAAAAAATGTAAATGAATGCTGCGGTCCATCCAAACCAAAACCAAGATTAAATGGATTCAAAGTTATTTTAGATTTGTTAATTGAAGTTCACGAAACACAATAGGCTTTTCTACATCCAATTTGGCGTTCAAGCTCCAACCATTGTCCAAATAACTGCCACTCTAAATAATGTATAACACAATCCATAAAGCGATAAAGTAGCCAGAGATTGCACTACACAAAATGTATTAGTCCCGTTTTTCTTTCTCATTTATAACGAGACTAAAATAATACACAGTACCTTGAGATCAACAGGCAGAACATCCGATCCTCCCAAAAAAAGGAAATGAAGAAATGCGCATTCAATAAAATGAAAGACAACACATTAGGCCTCCCAAAGACTCGACCATAAGTAAAAGGCAATTTCCAATTCCTCTGTCAAAGAAATGGCCATCCAGCATCCAAATGCAATTGCAGGAGAACCACAGATCCAAAAAATAACAGTGCAAAACAATATTCCAGATTGATACACCGAAGAGGGAAGGAAATCTTCCAAACGGACTGACAGTGCCAGTACTCAGAGCCAACAGCAGAGCAAACACCACACTGAAGCAACCCAACGCTCTGCACGTACGGAAATGCACGGCCAAACCATAGACAATTCAAAACACCAGTGGCCAGCATAAAGAGTACATCAAGCACTTGTAAATAAAAATCAAGTATAATTCACATGAAATACTTTATTCAGACTGGTTGAGGATACCCAGCCTTCTTCAGTGAAAAAGCATTACATAATAGATGCATGATGAAACTATATATACAGCCCTCCAACCAATAACAGACATGGTCCAACCCAGAAATTGCAAGTACATAGAATATGTATATAAAACAATGAATGTAAGTTAGAAATATAAATCAATAATACATATACATATGTAAATAACAAAATACATATGAAAAAATTATTTGATACATATATAAACATACAAACTGTATATATATATATATATATATATATATATATATATACACAAAAAATGTAATATATATAAATATATACACATATACAGAACACAACAGAAAATAGCACAATGGTGCAGTTCATGTGAATTGTACTTGATTTTTATTTACAAGTGCTTGATGTACTCTTTATGCTGGCCACTGGTGTTTTGAATTGTCTATGGTTTGGCCATGCATTTCCGTCCGTGCAGAGCGTTGGGTTGCTACAGTTAAAAAATCCCTAACATGTAATAGATAAGATGCCCATGGGGTCACAGCTGGTAGAAACCCCAAGAGAGATCAGGTTGATGAGTCCCAAAACACAAAGGTATCAAAAAGGCTCAAGTTCTGGCATCACAGTAATTTACACAAAAATAACTGGTGAAGGTATGAGCAAAAGGCTATACAGGTGTGCCACAGATGTCTACAGCAAAAAGCAAAGCATGGGAAAGAGCCAAGTGCCTCAAGAAATTATCTACCTTCTACTTCAATTGGGGGGGGGGGGGCACGGAGTCTACTTGGGGCATAAAAACACCTGTGCAACAAAACTCCTATGCAAATACCCTACACCTTCTAGACTTTGCTTCATACTTTGGGGCACCACACATTTCTTCCTATTGTTAATTTGTCACTTTATTCATCTTTCCCAATCTTTTCTTACAACCTCTGATTACTGCATAACTGTGGGGATCATTTATATGCCCTTTTAATTATTCCATTTTAGTAGACTCCTCTGTGCTTACGACCATTAGACACTCTACCAGGCCTGGTCTTTCACTTAATGCTCTTCCTCCCTCTCTGTGTTTATATTGCGCTCTCAATCAATGATACATAAGGAAGGCAATAAATGATTTGGAGTTCCAGCACTTGCTTACCTTCATCCTGCTCTGCTACTTTTTCCTCCCAATTTATTTCCTCCCAATATCTTGGATGTTCAGCCAGATTCTTCCAATTACTTTCAGCTACCGCTTACTAATCTTCTATAGCCTTAACCACAGGTACCCCTATTGGCAAAATTTCCCGTCTCCATTCTTGCACTAGTTTAGTTTTTAAATTAGTGTTTGCCAATTTCTACATACAATGGTCTGTAGAATTACTATTTTCTTTAAGGACTTGCACTTAAAAACAATAGTTGTGTAAGAACTTACCATAACCATAGATGTCCTTCTCTTCCATGTTGCAGTATTCATAACCTTAGGGAGTCGCTGCCTGCAGCACCGGACATCCGGCCAGTATACCAAAGTCTTTCAAACAGGGGTACATGTGACGTAGAACACAGGGGCCATAAACTGACATCAGCATGTACCAAACTCAGAAATTGGCTGCGGCAGAGAGAGAAAGACCCCAGGAGCAGTAGGAAAGAGAGTAAGTTGGCACCAACAGTTAATGAAATACCTACCATCTTAAAAGATGCATCTCAGTTTTTGAAAGACTTGAGAGAGTTTAATGAAAGTTCTGATCTGAGCAATTGTTATATGGTCACTTTAGATGTACAAAGTTTATTTACCAGCATACCTAATGCATACGGCATAGAGGCCATAAGGAATGACATGGGGCATAACGATACTACCGAAATTATCCTGATTTGTGCACTGCTGGATTCGATTTTATGTAACAATGTATTTATGTATGAAAATACAATTTATTTGCAACAGTGGGGTGTCGCTATGGCATCCCCAGTCCAAATTCATATGCGAATCTGGTGGTTTACCATTGGGAAAAGAAATATCTGTACAACTGTGTTTAGCACACACACAAAGCTATACAGACATTTTGTGGATGACACCTTCCTTCTGTGGGATGGAAGGCCTTCCCCTCTTACTTGATTTTGTTAAATATTTAGAATCCACCACCGACTTTTTAAGGTTCACAACAGCTTATTCATTAGAATCTATTGATTTCTTAGATGTTTCGATAGATAAAGACCAAGCAGGGGATGTTAGTACTAGATTGTTTCGGAAATCCTGCTGGAAAAATAGCCTTTTGGAATATAATAGTATGGATCTGAGACATATTTTTCCAAATATTATTAAAGGACAAACAGAGTAAAAAGTATATGTAATACAGCTGCTGTTGCAGAAAATGAAACAGATTATTTACAACAATTGTTTACAGCAAGGGACTATAAGACATCTACTTTCCATGGAATTAAGAATGAAATTTTCCAGAACAACAGGTATGTTGGTCCTGGGCAGACAACATCTAAGGAAAGATTAAATCATCAAAAGGAATAAAGTTTGTTTTGTCACAAATTTGCTTGTGATATCAATAGAATGTGTGGCATAATTAAGAAGAACTGGCATTTCTTAAATGGTGATAGAGAGAGAATAAATATTATAGAAGAGACACCTAGTTTTACTTATAAAAATAATTATAACTTAAAACAACTGGTGATCGGAAGAAAATTCCATTACCTATACATAAACTAGGGACCCTTCTGTGTAAAAGTTGTAGAATATGTGAATATATTTGCAAAACACAGGAATTCAGACATCCAACCTTGTCCTTCATTTTTGAACATAGATTTTATACCAGTTGCAACACCACTAATTTGGTTTATTTAGTGGAGTGTAAGGGGTGTAGAAGTTTTTATGTGGGTAAAACTCTGAAACGTTTGAGGGATAGAGTTTATCAGCATATGTATGACATTAAAAATAGGAACAAGTTAAATGCCTTAGCCAGGCATATATTGGAATTCCCTGCACATAGTTTTGTTTTTAGGGTTTTACAAATGTTTTTTCCTGATAAGAGGGGAGGCAACTACAATAATTATGTAGAACGCATTGAACTGAAATGGATTTTAAAATTACAGGCACACACATATCCGGGACTGAATAATTGTGTGCGCCTTAAACCAGAGCCGAATGCTCGCCCTTTTAAATAGTTAAATTGGTTAAATAATTTAATTATATAATTTTATTATTGCTTTATTAATTGATTGTCAAAGTTTAAATATAAAATGAGTGAATGTTTACTCTATTGTATTGAGGACCTGAGAAAGCGTAGGTGAACTACGTGAAAACGCTTGTCTACATTCAATCATTATTTTTACGGTCGTGGTGGTCATCTGGAGTTTTTGTTTAATATTTTTATTTTATTCCTAAGACAATGTTTGGGCTTGTGTTAGTATTCTTTGTTTTTGTTTCATGTTGCAGTATTCATAACCTTAGGGAGTTGCTGCCTGCAGCACCGGACATCTGGCTAGTATACCAAAGTCTTTCAAACAGGGGTACGTGCGACGTAGAACGCAGGGGTCATAAACTGACAATGGCTATAACTGTGACATCTGCATGTACCAAACTCAGAAATTGGCTGCCGCAAAGAGAGAGACCCCAGGAGCAGTAGAAAGAGCCCATGCTTCGGCAGGCACACTGCAGCAGCGCTATGAAAATGGCCAATCAAGAGAAGAAAAATAGTGGTGGTGGTGGGTGGGAATGAATACTGCAACATGGAAGAGAAGGACATCTATAGTTATGGTAAGTTCTTACACAACTATTCTCTGTCCTTCTATTCTCATGTTGCAGCATTATTACCTCTTAGGGAGAGTACCACAGCTCTGTAGGAAGATACATGGGAGGTAGGAAGGGGACCAGAGTCAATGAGGCTCGGCAGGATAGACCTAGCAAACCCTGCTCTAGCCCTGAAAATCAGGTCCAATTTGTAATGTTTGGTAAAGGTGTGAAGAGGAGACCAAGTTGAGCCTCTAGGATAGAGGAGTAATCTATTCCCATGAAAAAGGCTGCTGAAGAGGAAAAGTACAGTTGTGTACACATCATAAATGTAGATGTTCAAGTGTATTCACTGTTGCAGTCATTACATTTGGGTTATCTGTTTGCAGTAGCCCTCAGTCGGCCTGATTAACAAAGTCTTGGGTCCTGTGTCGGATGATGTCCCTTCTTCCATGACGTCAGGGGTATAAAACATGCAGCCGATGTCATTACATCAGTTTTTCTTGCCCCAGATGTCATGTGCCCCCCTAATGGGAAGCAATTAAAACTATAAATACAAGGATATAACTCCAACAAAAAAGCAAATACACCAAAAAGCTTTTTGAGCATAGTAAGGGAGAGTAGAGGTATAGCCAAAAGAAGAAAGGGGGCTGGAGGGAGGGTAACCAGGACTGCAACAGTGAATACACTAACACATCTACATTTATGGCAAGTGTACACAACTGTACTATGTTCTTTGTGTTTCACTGTTGCAGTCATTACATTTGGGTAGATTCCCAAAGCTAAGGTTGGGAGGAGGAATTTAAATAGAATTAGGACCAGCTATAAGGCCCTGAAAGACTGCAGTGGCAAAGCCAGCTCTGGATTTAGAGAAAATTGGGAAATGATAATGCTTGGTGAAAGTATGCACAGAACTCCAGGTAAGCAGCTTCTAGGATGTCACTAGTAGGGACGCCCCTGGTATGGACGCCCCTGAGAAAGACTGTAGAGTTAGATGCAGCCCTGGGGGTCTGATTCCCTGGGGGATAGGTTTTCCATGGTGCTTATAGCAGAAATGAATGCAGTGGCCTATTCATTTTGAAATGGTTTGCTTTGAAATAGCTTTCCACTCTGTCCCTGCAGCAAATGCCACCAGCAGTTGTTCAGATTTCCTTTGAGGTTTAGTCCTGTCCAAGTAGAATCTAAGTTGTCTGTGCACATCTAAGAAGTGCAGTATCCGTTCCCCTTTGTTCTGTGGGTTAGGAAAGAAGGTAGGCAAATGAATGGACTGATTAAGAGCCACACTGGATACCACCTTGGACATGAAGGAGGGATTGGTTCCGAGGGACACCCTGTCCGCATGAAAGATGCTGAAAGGCTCCACTGCCATAAGGGCCTGTAATGATACCCTTCTTGCAGAAGTGATTGCTAAAAGGAAAGGAATTTTAAATCTGCAGTAGCAGCTGGCTCGAAAGGAGGAAGACTGAGTTTCTCCAAGACAAAGTTAAGGTCCCAGGCTGGAGTTGGAGCTCTCCTGGGTGGCCTTAAATTTCTGGCCACTTTGAGGAACTGCTTGAACAGTGGGTGAGATAAGAGGGGAGGCGCTCTGTGCTACAATGAGCTGAAATGGCTGAGGCGTGAATTTTGATGGAGGAAAAGGACAAGCCCTTATGAAGCATCTCAAGTATTGTAGAATCTGAGGTAAATTGGGCACTGCTGCACTCATCCCTTGAGAATGATTCCAGGCACAAAATCTTTTCCATTTTGCAGCATAACATTTTCTAGTACAAGGCCTCCTTGCCTCTAAACTGATATCCATCACTGATTTACTGAGGGATGGTAAAGGAGAGATTAGGTAATTAGCCAGGCTGCTAGGTTCAGGGTTTGCAGCTGAGGGTGCAGAATCTGATTCTCCTGCTGAGACAACAGGGAAGGAGTCTGAGGCAGGTGCCATGGGGCCAAGTGTGACACACTGCGCATTGGGGGGGGGGGGTACCAGTGTTGACGTGGCCAGCCTAGTGCAATTAAAATCGTCCTTGACTTGTCCCGTTTGATCTTTAGTAGTACCTCGGAGAGCAGAGGCAGAGG